>NC_057811.1:97427914-97727914 GCF_018294505.1 Triticum aestivum | reverse complement strand
CCGAGAATGGATCACATGACAGCGGTCGAACTTATCCTTAGTATCTAGTGGACTAAGGAATTTTGTCGATTATGGAGGTGAAAAGGAGTTCGTCGTAAAGGGTTACGTCGATGCGAACTTTGACACTAATCCGGATGACTCTGAGTAGTAAACCGGATTCGTATAGTAGAGCAGTTATTTGAAATGGCTCCAAGTAGCGCGTGGTAACATCCACAAGATGACATAGATATTCGTAAAGCACACACGGATCTGAAAGGTTCAGACCCGTTGACTAATAACCTCTCTCACAAGCATAACATGATCAAACCAGAACTCATTGAGTGTTAATCACATAGTGATGTGAACTGGATTGTTGACTCTAGTAAACTCTTGGGTGTTGGTCACATGGTGATGTGACCTGTGAGTGTTAATCACATGGTGATGTGAACTAGATTATTGACTCTAGTGCAACTGGGAGACTGTTGGAAATATGCCCTAGAGGCAATAATAAATAGGTTATTATTATATTTCCTTGTTCATGATAATCGTTTATTATCCATGCTAGAATTGTATTGATAGGAAACTCAGATACATGTGTGGATACATAGACAACACCATGTCCCTAGTAAGCCTCTAGTTGACTAGCTCGTTGATCAATAGATGGTTACGGTTTCCTGACCATGGACATTGGATGTCGTTGATAACGGGATCACATCATTAGGAGAATGATGTGATGGACAAGACCCAATCCTAAGCCTAGCACAAGATCGTGTAGTTCGTTTGCTCAGAGCTTTTCTAATGTCAAGTATCATTTCCTTAGACCATGAGATTGTGCAACTCCCGGATACCGTAGGAATGCTTTGGGTGCACCAAACATCACAACGTAACTGGGTGGCTATAAAGGTGCACTACAGGTATCTCCGAAAGTGTCTGTTGAGTTGGCTCGAATCGAGACTGGGATTTGTCACTCCGTGTAAACGGAGAGGTATCTCTGGGCCCACTCGGTAGGACATCATCATAATGTGCACAATGTGGCCAAGGAGTTGATCACGGGATGATGTGAGTTACGGAACGAGTAAAGAGACTTGCCGGTAACGAGATTGAACAAGGTATCGGGATACCGACGATCGAATCTCGGGCAAGTAACATACCGATAGACAAAGGGAATTGTATACGGGATTGATTGAATCCTCGACATCGTGGTTCATCCGGTGAGATCATCGAGGAGCATGTGGGAGCCAACATGGGTATCCAGATCCCGCTGTTGGTTATTGACCGGAGAGTCGTCTCGGTCATGTCTGCCTGTCTCCCGAACCCGTAGGGTCTACACACTTAAGGTTCGGTGACGCTAGGGTTGTAGAGATATTAGTATGCGCTAACCCGAAAGTTGTTCGGAGTCTCGGATGAGATCCCGGACGTCACGAGGAGTTCCGGAATGGTCCGGAGGTAAAGATTTATATATGGGAAGTCTTATTTTGGTCGCCGGAAAAGTTTCGCACTTTATCGGTATTGTACTGGGAGTGCCGAAAGGGCTACGGGGGTCCACCAAGGGGTCCACCAGCCCCGGGGGGCCACATGGGCTGTGGTGGTGCGCCTTGGCCTATATGGGCCAAGGGAACCAGCCCCAAGAGGCCCATGCGCCAACAGATAAGATAAACGGAGAGTCCTAAAGGGGGAAGGCACCTCCGAGGTGCCTTGGGGAGGAAGGACTCCTCCCTGGCCGCACCCTTCCTTGGAGGAAGGGCCAAGGCTGCGCCCCCCCTCTCCCTTGGCCCTATATATAGTGGGGGGAGGGAGGGCAGCAGAATCCTAAGCCCTGGCGCCTCCCTCTCCCTCCCGTGACACACCTCCCTCCTCCCGCAGCGCTTGGCGAAGCCCTGTTGGAATCCCGCTACTTCCACCACCACGCCGTCGTGCTGCTGGATCTCCATCAACCTCTCCTCCCCCCTTGCTGGATCAAGAAGGAGACGTCACTGCTCCGTACGTGTGTTGAACGCGGAGGTGCCGTCCGTTCGGCGCTAGGATCATCGGTGATTTGGATCACGACGAGTACGACTCCATCAACCCCGTTCTCTTGAACGCTTCCGCTCGCGATCTACAAGGGTATGTAGATGCACTCCCCTTCCCCTCGTTGCTAGATTACTCCATAGATTGATCTTGGTGATGCGTAGAAAATTTTGAATTTCTGCTACGTTCCCCAACACAACATGCCCTGCAAAAACAAGTTAGACGTCCTCTACTTTCTTGTTGCAATTTTTAGGGCAAGCTTGAGTGCCACCAGAGCTTCCTTGGTATCTCCGACTATGGTGAGGACGTCCTTGCTCCCGGGAATCTTCATGACGTTGTAGGCTGGATGGGTCGCCGCCATAAACTGAGCCAGAGTCGGATATCCGAGCATGGCGTTGTACGGAAGGCCAATGCAGGCGATGTCGAAGTCAGTCAGCTCAGTGCGGTAGTTGTCACGGGTGCCGAAGGTCACAGGAAGCCGTATCTGCCCCAGGGGGCTGGAGGAGCCGCCGACGACTCTGGAGAAGGGCTTGCTAGGGCGGAGCTGCTCAACTGGTATGTGAAGTAAGCTGAAGGCCTCCACCGAGAGTACGTTGAGGCCGGCGCCGCCGTCGATGAGGGTCTTGGTGACGGCTACGTTACAAATGGTGGGCGTGCAAAGCATTGGGAGCACGCCCGAGCCGATGGTGGTGACGGGATGATCCTCCAAGTCGAAGGTCAGGTCGGCCTTGGGCGCCACCCGACCAGAGGGAGCCCCCTGCCGCGTGGAAGCGGCGCTGATCAGGCGAAAGAACGGCTTGGTGTGACGATCCGAGGGCGGCGCTTGGGAGCTGCCGAAGAGGGCCGTGACAGCGAGGGGCGCCGATGCCGTGAAGCGCGCGGCGAAGAGGCTGCGCAGCTCCTCCCAAGATGCCACCATGGATCCAGGGAGGTTGAGCAGCCAGGCGCACGGCACGCCGGTGAGGGCCATGGGAAGCCAGTTGGCCATGACCTTGTTGGCGCCCCCGGCCTTAAGGACGGCCTCCTCGTACGCCAGCTGGAAAGCTGACTTGTCCGTCGTGCCGTCATAGCACGATGGCATCTCCAGCTTGAACTTGGGCGGCCACTGCACCTACCGTAAGGCGGGGGCCAAGGCTCGAAGCCCCCTGGCCCCGCCATCGGCATCAGTCGTCACAGCCGGAAACGCGGCGCCTGCCATGGGGGCGAAGCGAGGTGGTGGCGAAGCGCAGATCGACCGAAGGAAAGTTTCGGCGCACCCCTACCTGGCGCGCCAAATGTCGGATTTCGGGTTCCGGCAAAACCCTTGAGGTTCGAACACTGGGGTGCGCACGAAGATCTCTCCCTACCTAATCACACTACTAGAAAAAGGCTTACTAGTGGCGCACCAGTTTTGCCTACTAATGGCGCACTACTGGTGCGCCACTAGCATCACGCCACTAGTAATTTTTACTAATGGCGCACCGCTGGTGCGCCATTAGTATCTGGTACTCTAATGGCGCACTAGGCAGTGCGCCATTAGTATAGGCCACGGTGCGCCATTAGTATGCCTCCCAGGGGGCCATATATACCCATGTGCTTTGCCATACTAATGGCGCACTGCAGTGTGATGCGCCATTAATATCCTTCGGCATACTAATGGCGCACTGTTGGGTGATGCGCCATTAGTACCCTCTGGCATACTAATGGCGCACTGCTCTGAGATGCGCCATTAGTATCCTTTGGCATACTAATGGCGCACATTGGCTTGATGCGCCATTAGTATGTATATTAGGGATTATTTTTTTCTTTTCTGATTTTTGCACAGATTACAAAATATATTATTGGACAGAAAATAAGCAGCAGGACACAGCAACAGCAAATTCATCAAATACAATAGAAGATTAGTCTCCGAATACAATTCATCATATTAGTCTCCGAATACAATTCATCATATTAGTCTCCGAATTCAAAAGACCGAACGAAGATAGAACATTACAAGTCTCGAGACTGCGAGTAGCGAGTTTTTCTTCACATTACAAGTCGATATCGATCATCTAAACTACCATCACATAGAAGAGAGCTGCGGTCATCACGATGAGCATCATCGCGATGAAACTGGTCTTCATCCGGTTCCTCCAACGCTCCCTCCTCTCTCCCGCTAGATAGCACGCGTATCTAGATTCCGCCTCCGCCCTAGTGGTGTACCCTTTGTAACTGTTACCGCTAAAACGGTGAACCTGTCTCCGACACTCCTCCCAGTCGTCGTAGACTCCGGGAACCTTACCCTTGTACACGACATACGACGGCATCTCTATGCACTAGCCAAACAGCAGACAATACATAAGCAATATATAAGTATGCAACAAAAGGATCGGAAGAGAAAAGCAAGACATTAATAGCACGATTCATGGTCCTACTAACAAATAGCATCGATTACATCTAAGTTGAACAACTGTCCAAACCAAAGAGACATACAAGTTCACTAAAGTTTAATTACAACATGAGCTAATGAATGTTTCAGAACTACACATAGCATCACCACTTTCGACTCCACTCATGGGACCGGAGCGTGGATGAAGCCGCCGTCTGTCGTGATGGTCATGAAGTCGCGGGCATTGTCAGCCTGCATTTGTAGCGTTGTGTCTATCTCGCTGTTGGACGGTTGAAATTTGAGGTAGAACTGCCCCGAGGTACGAAGGACATCTTGATGGATGATTTCTGCAAACTCCGACTGGATGCGAAAGAATTCTTGTCGGATGTCCGCGTCCTGGATTGCTGCCAAGCTTGCGGCCCAATCTTTGAGATTATTTGGTAGCAGAAGGTGATTATGGTCCCGCACGATCGCCCGCATGTGATGGAGGGCGTAGTAGGCATCCTTCTGACCGCCAGGCGGCTGCTTGACGCAGGGGAACGTCGTATTGCGGGTGAACACGTGCCTGCCGTACCTACGAACTGGCCTCTTAAAGGTGCCTCCAGATGCGGCGTAGCCGGGGAGAGCATCATCAAGAACTTTCTTGATATTTGTGTAGTCTATCTTGTAGTCACGGTCCGGGTCGAGATACGTGGCCATGGAATATTTCGGGCTTAAGAGGATGAGTGTGCAATGTGTGTCACTACACAGAACACAGAATGTTAGAAAAAAAAGAATGATCAAAATCTAAGAAATCATATGTTACGGGGCGGTTAGGAGATGACTTACTCGGGAAAGTAAGGCACGAGGAAGTTATCCTTATTTGGGTTTGCCAGAATGACGCCTTCGAGGTGTGAACTCGCGACTTGCCGGTCCCCAGCGCTGCCCAAGATCTTGGCACGCATGTAGAAGGGGTCGACTATCACAATGTCCGGGGTCTTGTCTCTAATGATCCGCATCTCCATACTCAGCGAAAACAGCCGAATGAAGGTGTAGTGCAGCGGATGAAGGTTAAGCACAGCAAAGATGTCATCAAACCGCAGGACGATCGTACCCCCGACGGTGCTATCCACAAAGCCCTTGCCCTCTGGCACCTTGGCCACGAAAACCGGGTATGCCACATCATTCTCTCTGAGACACCGCTTCTCCAAAGAAAGAACACTGTCATGCAGACTCCGCATAGCACCGGTTGCAGCATTGAGCATATTTGTCGGTAGCATCGGCCTACCCGCCACATGCACCCTCCTCGAGATATCCTTAGGTGAAGGTGGCCCGTCCTGAGCACGGATCGTACTCGGTGCTGGCTGGCTCGCACTGGCGCCCTTGTTAGTCTTTCGTTTCCGTCCCTTCTTCTTGATCTGTTGTAATGGGATCGAGTTCTGCTCACAATCCGCCTTCTCGAGCGTGTTGGGGCTGATAATATTTGGCACCTCGGCTATCTGAGGCTCGGTGAAGGCGGCAGCTGGAGGCGTCTCCTGAGAACTGAACGCCAGACGACGCCTGTTGCAATTGGGTTTCTCCGCCGTACCAGCTAGATCGCGGTCGTCTTTTTGAGGGTTGCGTTCTTGAGAAGGAGGCCCGCAGAACTCGTCACCGTACCCATGTTCGGCAAAGTACTTATCGACGTTGGTAAATGTACCGTCATCGTTGTCGTCGTCGTCCGGATCTTGTGCCATATGCATGTTCGGATCATGTGCCATAGGGATGTCCGGTAGCGTTGCGGCGTTCTTGCCATGGCTTGGCGCTGGCACGACTGGCGGTCTTGTCTGTGGGTTGGTGTCCTCCGCCCCCAAACGAATCTGGCTCTTCGGCCAAAGCAGGGGCCAGCTTACACAGGCACTGAGGGTCATCACATCATCTTCGTCGGCCCCATCGGGTCGAATCAGAGGTAACAACTCGTCGCATCCTGGCAGCACCCGAACCAGTTCAACCCTATACAAGGTGGGTGGCATCGGATTACCGTGGAACACGCGGTTGCCCGGTTGAACGATTCTGCCCTTAGCGACATCGACCAACTCGCCGCCCACGAAGTGCAGGAGAGTGCAAGGAACATTGGTGGCGCCCTGCGAAAACATGTAGGGCGTCAGGGATGCCCAGTCAAAGGCAAGGAGATGAAGTCATCGGCCGAGAGGCTTAGTTACCGTGATGCCGTCGAGCTCGGCTATTGTCGAGGCACCGCCAACAGCGGGCGTGCGCGTGCAACTGACGGAGGGGCCGCTTGCTGGCGAGGTGCCGGCCGGCGTACACCCAGGTGCATTAAGCTCCAATGCCCGTGCCAGCGCCGGAGACAAGAATACCGCCTCCGCCGGAGACACCAATGGTGCCGCCTGCGCGTTGTGCGAGTTGCTGGCCGTGAAGCTGGGAACCAGGGGAGGCCCCTGTTGGCCGCCCGCAATCCACGTCGTCAGCCCCTGAATCAAGGTAGGCACAATGGCGGTGAGCGTCGTTCCCAGTTGTTGTTGCACTTGCTCTTGGACAATCTCCGGAATCCGCGCCACTTGTGCCTTGAGTTCTTGAACCTCGCGCGACTGGCTTTCCGAGCTGGTCTTTTTCTCCTTTCGCCCACCAGCGGTATAGTATGATGACCATTTTGTGGACAAGCCTTTGCCGGCCACACGACCAGCTGACGACGGCTTACTGAGCTTATCCTTGTTTTTCATTATGTTCAACGCCCTATTTAAAGGGGTGTCAAAAGGGGAGCTCTGAGATGACCCCGCGCCACTGCTTTCAGCCTCCTGCGGAAGGAATGTGAACCATTTAGAAATTTGGCTTCATTAATTAGAATGCAACCATATGGAGCTAATTACGCGGGGGTGTATTCCTTACCAGAACAAGCTCAAGCGCCCTGGTCTTCGGATCCGTGGTAAGCTCCTTTGTTACCGGGTCCTCCTTGTACCGGGCCCTGACAAAGTTCCTGGTCTGCTTGTCAGGGAATTTCTCAAAGCGGGGCGGTAGGCCTTGCTCGGCACGCTCCGCGTCCTCCTTGTCCCATATAGGCTCCGCCACTCTGTAACCGCCGGGACCGAGTTGGTGGACCCCTAAGTTCAACTGCCCGCATTTCTTTCCCCCACTGACTTGATTCGGAGGTTGCGCTGCTCTCGCACTTGATCTTGAACTCCTTGTAGTCATCTTCGCTCATCAAAGGATATTTCGCCTTGATCTTCTCATAACTATCACCTTTTTCAATCATTTCCTTCACCGTGCTTCTCCATGTAGACAGGGCCGTGCTCATCCTCGTGAGGGCGGCACTGTTCACTTTATTCCCTGAGAGGCATGTGTTTGCAAACTCATCGGGGAACTTGTATCGTTCGTGCAGCTTCGTGAAGAGGAGGCAGCGCAAATTCCCTCGGTCCTTATGCCTTAGGTTCTCGGTGTTGATCGAGACGGTGCTCCGGAGAATGCACCCGAGCTGAACCGAGTACCCCTTGACTACATGTTTGGGCGCCGTTGGATGCCCGTCGGAGTTCACTTCAGTAAATTCCTCCTTGACGGTGCCGAGCACGTTCGGGCGCCGGTCCTTCCGTTGCCTCTTCGGTTGGCTGCCATCTGTGCGTGCGCCGCCATCATCAGTGGTGGCATCCTCGGCGGCACCATCAGTGGTGTCATCCCCGACGCCACTAGGGGTTGTGTAGTCAGGATCGGTGTCTTCCGCGGCGTCCTCATAGCGGTGAGGTTCTTCCTCCATCTCCTGGGACAGCTCCCAGAATTGCTTGCCGCCCGAACCGCCGGCCTCATCGTTGTGGGCCATGTTTCGCTCTAAATAGGAAAAAAGTTTGGTCAAAAAGTTGGTTATTGTCAAGGAACAAGATCATGGTCTCATCATTTAGGGTTTGTCGACACCGAGGCATCCTAAAAGCTAAGCTTTTATCATTTAGGGTTCGTCGACGCCGAGGCACCCTAAAAGCCTAAGCGTACATCATTTAGGTTCTCATCGACACCGAGGCACCCTATCGAAGCCAAGGTTTCATCATTTAGGGTTTGTCGACGCCGAGGCACCCTAAATGCTAAGTTAAGTTTTCATCATTTAGGGTTTATCGATGCCGAGGCACCCTAGGTTGGGCCTAATCACTTGGCACTAATCACTTGGCTCTATTGCCACCTATGTTGGGTTTATCATCTAGGGTTTATCGATGCTAAGGAGAATTCTAAGTTGGGCGTAATCACTTGGCTCTATTGCCACCTATGGTTTAATGCAGCAAGAATGGCGGGATACCCCGGCCCATGCATTAGTCGCAAGTACCCCATATGTCCTATTTTTAGCAAAGTCATGCTAAAATTCACGGAAAATTTCAACATGACCTTTGCTGAAAATAGGACATATGGAGTACCCGAATTTGCCGGAACGGAAGTTAATCAACATTCCAGCAAACTCAAGGGCCTCTCGGGATACCTGCAAATTCATCACGACACAATGGTCGGAGACAAAACCCAGCAAACTAGCAAAGTTACTGACGTGTTTACAGAAATTGTTTTCGGTAAAAGATGATCATCATCTTTGCAAGTCTTTCTCAATGTGATCACAAGTAATTCAGAGGCATCACAATAAAGCAACACCCTGCACTAGCCTAAAAACAAGTGAAGTTTCACCCATATAAGAACAACTTTATAAAATCAGAGAAGTTGCTAAATTTTTTGTATCCTTCATACACACTGGAGTACAATGCTTTATAATGTTCCATCATCATTACAGAAATCCAAGAAACACATGGTCTTGAGGATATTCTTTATGACTGATTATTTCAGTTTTACATGCAGATTTTGACCAAAAAACACATGGTCTTTTTAACAGTTTTCAGTTTGGACAGAATACTGAAAACTACAGTTTGAACAGAATTCCTAACACTTTGGTCTTCTAGTTACAAAACAAAACTGACATAATTCTAGATGCCATAACTAAATTTTTTTACAGTAGCTCAAGTTTTTGACAGTAGCTCCTCACTGTCTGTCGCCTGCAACACTTTTTATGCTAGCAGCTCAAGTTTGTGCCATTGGAGCAAATAAGTGGCCAGATGTATATGATTGCACCACTTGATCTACACTTCTCTATATTATATGATGTACTGAAGAACTTGAGCAAAAAAAATTGTATATGATGATTCTAAGAAAAGGGAAAAGGAGTATCAAGAACGGGTTCACATGTCTGGCTGTTAGCCATTACAAACTTAAATTTATCTATTTCTGTATCTCACAAACTATCATAAATGAATAATAGTATTATAGTTCAGCTATTCCATGGAATAATGGGCTTAAGATTAATGAACCAACAGATGCCCAAATGGAAGTAATAACAACATGACAGCAAACAACCAACAAACATGATGGGCAGGCCAAATACTCATGTCACTTCCATTAGGGCATCATCTTCCTACAACTACTCATCTTCAGCAGCACAGGGTAATTCATGGTTTCAACTAACAGTTCTACTACCTGTGTGTGTGCATGTACTAAATTAAATTAAATCAGTAGTACACACTTGTGTGAGCTTTATGGTTGGTTGGTTGGTACTTTTTACCTTGGTGGAATTACTGGCGGAGTGCTTTCTATCGGACCGATGCTTCTGCTCCTTCTCCAGCAAGCACAAAAGCCTCTTGTTTGCTTCGTCGAGGGCTCTGTTCTCCTCAAACAGCAACTTAACCTTGAATGGAAACACGCAAGAAACTTCTAACCGTCAGAACCACGCTAGTTTCGCACAAATCTATTGACATTCACTGAGAAGGCGATAAAAGTCACAGGTGCAGAACATGTTTGCAGTTGCAAGGACAAGAGAGGTTCGGTATGTATCGTACCCCCTCCTCTGCTTTGTTCAGGTTGGTCTTTAGTATCTCCTTGTCCCTCTGCAGCGCTTGCACTTGTTCAGTAAGCTGCGCGTGAGTAAGTAAGATGAATGTTGGAGGATCAGTCAGGTTGGTTAAACAGCAGCACTGCACTAGTAATTACAAAGCAGCCACCGCAATAGCACATAGGAGTATCATGCAAGCAAGCAGAGTGTTGAATGATGGTGACAGAGCTCTAGAGTTCACATGACACTTCCATTAGTTTGAATCTCCTTTAGCTAGTTTGAATCCATGGACTACCTTGTCAGATGACCTACACTGCCACGGTCGAGGGGAGGGAGGGAGGGAATGGGGAATGGTGGAGAGAGGGAGGAAGGAGGAAGGAGGAGAGGTACCTGGTCGCCGGAGGGGTCGGGGTCGGGGTCGGCGAAGGGGTCGCGGTCGGGGTCCGAGCTCGTCCGGGTCCTCGCCCGTCGCGGTCGAAGGAAAGCAGGGGCCGGTGGCGGAGGACGACAGGGGCAGGCGGGATGGGCGCGTCGGGGCCGCGCTCGCCGGCTGCTGCAGGGGCCGGAGGAGGCCCTCGCTCGTCGAAGGGAGGAGGAGAGGAGCGGGCGGCGCGCGCTCGGCCGATCCCGTTCGGGGGGCGCGGGGGCGGCGGGGGTGGAGTCCCGCGGGGGTCGGGGCGGCGGCGTCGAGGCAACGCAAGACCACAGCGGCGGACGGCGTGCAGGCGCGGCGGACGGAGGGGCCGGAGCAAGGGGGCGGCCGCGTACGGTTGGGGTCGAGTGGGGGATCTGGCCAGGGAGTGAGGGAGGCCACAGTGCGAGGGGAACAAGTACGTCGATTCTAATGGCGCACCTCCCCCTGGTGCGCCATAAGTACGTCGATTCTAATGGCGCACCTCCCCTGGTGCGCCATTAGAATTTGGTTTTACTTACTAGCCCGACTGGTCAGGTTATATCCCACCTAACCCATTCTCCATCAGAACACGCCCACTAGCCCGACTGGTCAGCACGCAGCACACACACTAGGAGGTCCTGGGTTCGATTCCCAGGCTCCCCAATTTTTGTTTTTATGCATTTAAAATGTTGTTTGATATTTATTTGTGTTTAAATATGTTCAAACTTGTTTAAATCATAACAGTAATATTTTTTATAAAAACAGTAATGATTTTTTAAAAAATATCATCAAATTTGTTATTTGAAATATAATGAAATTTGCTTTTTTTGCAAATTTAGTTGCATTCATTTGTGACGGTGGAGCGGGCCGGGGAGGGTGCGGGGGAGAGGGTGCGGGGGGTCGTCGGCGACGGCTGGTGGAGCGGGGGAGGGTGTGGTGGGTCGTCGGCGACGGTGGAGTGGGGGAGGGTGCGGGCCGGGGGTCAGCGGCGGCGGCCGGTGGAGCGGGGGAGGGTGCGGTGGGTCGTCGGCGGCGGTGGAGTGGGGGAGGGTGCGGGGGGTCGGCGGCGGCCGCCGGTGTAGCGGGGGAGATGGTGCGAGATCGAGTGTCCATGAAATTTAAAAACATTCATGAGTTCAAAAAGTGCCCATGAAATACAATCGAGAAATGAAGGCTACAATTTAAATACAATCAATCTTAGCTAGCTATCTGTTCACAATCTTCTTGCCCTTATTTTTCGTAAATGGAGTTCTTCTCTTGAACGGACGTCCTTTAGGTAGGGTGGTCCTGCTTCTTCTTGTGGTGTATGCTGATACTTCATCGTCGTCGTCATGTTCCATCTTTGGGTCGCCGTACTTATCGAAGTCTTGCTCATTGGCGACTCCATCCATTCCGATGATCTTCCTTTTGCCTCTTCTCACGACAACACGACTGGGCTTTGATGGGTCGGTAATGAAGAAGCATTGGTCCACTTGGGAAGTCAGTACCCATGGCTCATTTTTCGCGGTGACGTTCGCGCCTCCGGTCTTGGATTTGGCTTCGGGTATAACCATGGTGGTGAAATACCGGTCTTCTTTTATGACGCTCTTGGCCCATCTGACACAGAACATCGGGAACTTCTCTCCAGCGTAGCTCAGCTCCCAGATCTCCTCTATCCTTCCGTAGTATCTGTCCTTGTCGTTACAGGTGTAGGATTCCATCGTTACCCAGGAGTTCTGATAACCATCGCTCTCATGTCCTTGTCCTCGGTGTAGAATGTGTAGCCGTTGATATCGTACGCCTCATACGTCATCAGGTTGTGCTCGGCGCCCTGTGACAAGGCGAATATGAGTTGTTCTTCCGCGGAATCATCCTCATGTAAAGGGTACGACAGAAGCTTCTGCTTGAACCAACGCGTGAAACATGAGTTGTGCTCTTTGATTATATCTCCATCCGTCCTCTGTTGGCCTCGGTCATTGTACGTCTTCTCAATAAACGTTTTGTGCTCTACCACCCAAGGATCAACCACGTCTATGTGTTGTAGCGCGACTAGGTTTGCTCTTTCAAAGTCGGCGAGTCGGCCATCGAAGTCGACATGCATTTCGCGGCGACCCTCACGGTGACCCCATCCAGCGAGCCTGCCGAGGTGCCTGTTGACGGGCAGACCAACGGGGTTCTCGATGCCTAGATAATTCGTGCAGTAGGAGATGCACTCTTCAGTCAGAAAGCCCCTGGCTATGCTTCCCTCTGGACGTGACATGTTGCGAACGTATCCTTTGATGACACCATTCATCCTTTCGAACGGCATCATGCTGTGCAGGAACGTCGGCCCGAGTTGGATGATATCCTCCACGATATGGACCAGCAGATGCACCATAACGTCGAAGAATGCAGGAGGGAAGTACATCTCAAGCTCGCATAGTATCACCACGATCTCTTCATGTAGCCTTCTAAGTTGCCTCACGCCAACCGACTTTCGAGAGATGACGTCGAAAAAGTTGCATAGGCCAAATAGCGTTTCACGGACGTGCGTGTCCATGATCCCACGGATTGCAACTGGAAGTATCTGCGTCATCAGCACGTGACACTCGTGAGACTTCATCCCGCTGAACTTCTGCTTCACTGAGTCTAGGTATCTGCTTATCTTCCCCGCGTAACCGTAAGGAAGTTTTACTCCTACGAGTCAGGTGAAAAACTGATCGATCTCCTCCTGACTTGGAGTGAAGCACGCGAGAGGGAAGTCATTTCCGGTCTTCTTGGCATTTTTGCCTTTGCGATGACTTTCCGTGTCCTGCTTCGCCTCATCATCATCATCATCATTAGCGTGAAGCTCCTCCCCGATGCCCATTGATTTCAAGTCTGCCCTTGCTTTCGGCCCATCTTTGGTCCTCTCTGGCATGTTGAGCAGGGTACCAAGCAGACTCTCGCACACATTCTTCGTGATATGCATGACATCAAGGCTGTGAGGCACACGGTGGATCTTCCAGTACGGCAAGTCCCAGAAAACAGACCTCGTTTTCCATACCTTCAGCAGTGGCTCTGGCGCCTTTCGCTTCTTTCCCGGCTCTGGCGCCTTTTGCTTCTTTCCCGGCAGTGGGCAATCTTTCCAATTTTTCAACAGCTCGTCTATTTCCTTGCCGCTCCTCGTACGCGGGCGTCTTCGGGGTTCGGTTTCACCATCGAACAGATCCTTGCGTTTCCTCCACGGGTTATCGTCGCGAAGCCACCTTCGATGTCCCATGAACACGGTTTTCGAAGACCCGGGATCTCTATCTAGCTGACGATACGTTGTGTCATCCATGCACCTGACGCATCCAGAAAATCCGGTGACCACCTGCCCCGCGAGATATCCGAAACCGAGATAGTCGTGCACCGTCGTGAGCAGTGCAGCTCTCATAGGGAAATATTCTTTCTCTGCGGCGTCCCACGTATTGGTTGGCGTTTTCCACAGCGTGTCTAGCTCCACTTCCAGCAGCCCCAGATACAGATTGATGTCGTTCCCTGGTTGTTTCGGCCGTTCAATTAGCATACTCATGTGAATGTACTTCCTCTTCATGCACAACCAGGGGGGAAGGTTGTACATCCACACAAACACAGGCCAGGTGCTATGTGTGCTTATCTGGCTGCCAAACGGATTGACTCCATCGGTGCTCGCGCCCAGCACGATGTTCCTTGGATCGTTCCCAAATTTTGGGTGTTCGAAATTCAACGCTTTCCACTGGCTCCCATCCTTAGGGTGACTCAGCATCTTGTCTTTTTTATTTATCTCCGGATCATTTGCGTCATCTTCTCGCTTCTTCTCCTCCCTATCCGCGTGCCAACGCAGGAGCTTTGCTACCTTAGGGTCCGTGAAATACCGCTGCAGATGAGGAGTGATCGGAAAGTACCACACCACTTTTCGAGGAGCTTTCTTCCTCTTCTTGTATCGTGTGACGCCGCACACCGGACATATGGTAGACTCCGTGTGCTCGTCCGGATAAATGATGCAATTGTTCATGCACACATGGTATTTCGCGTGCGGCAAATCCAGAGGACACGCGATTTTCTTCGCCTCCTCGAAACTGGTCGGGCACTTGTTCCCCTTGGGAAGACGTTCGTGCCAGAATGACATGTTCTCGTCGAAGCATGCGTCGGTCATTTGGTGCTTTACCTTCATCTCCAGAGCCATGAGCGTTACTTTCAGGCGGGTATCCTCGGGCCTGCATCCTTCATACAATGGAGTAACCGCGTCTATCTCCACTTGATCCAGCTTGGCTTTCTCTCGGGCGGTAGCTCTTGTGTTATCCGTCTGCTTGAGAAGCAGCTCTTGAATATGAGGGTCCTGCACCCAGCCCATCGATGGTCCATCGTCGTCTGCTCCGCCGGCATCTTCATCTTCATGATCATGCCCTTCGTCTGCTCCCGCATCTTCCTCATCATCATGTCCGGCATCTTCTACATGATGACTGTGTACAGCATCACCGTCATGATCATGTCCTGGAGATTCTTCGTCTTCTCGCCCGCCCGAGCCGCGGTGGTTGTCTTGCCGCCCATCCTCATTTCTTGCCCGACCCCCATGGACGACTTCATAGTCATCTTCATCACCTTGCCACCGATAGCCATCCATGAAACCATGCAAGAGCAGGTGGTCCCGCACCTGCCCGGAATCCGGGTCCGCAATAAGGCTCTTCAGCTTGCATCTTCGACACGGACATCTTATCTCCGTCTCGTTCTTTTCAAGCATCTCGGCCTTCGTGGAGCTCAAAAACCTATTCACGATGCCTTCGGTCATCGTGCGGACCATGGTCGCCTGCGGGGTAGAGCAAAACGATATTTTAGGCTCTTGCCACTCCTTATTCCACAATCCATCAAATCTTTACTCAAAACTTGAAAACTTCACAACACAAAACTCAATAGAAAATCTCATGAGCTCCGTTAGTGTAAGAAAACAAACCACCACATTAAGGTACTGTAATGAACTCATTCTTTATTTGTATTGGTGTTAAACCCATTGTATTCCAACTTCTCTATGGTTCATACTGTTGGGGAACGTAGTAATTTCAAAAAAATTCTACGCACACGCAAGATCATGGTGATGCATAGCAACGAGAGGGGAGAGTGTTCTCCACGTACCCTCGTAGACCGAAAGCGGAAGCGTTAACACAACGTGATTGATGTACTCGTACGTCTTCACGATCCGACCGATCAAGTACCGAACGCACGGCACCTCCGAGTTCAGCACACGTTCAGCTCGATGACGTCCCTCGAACTCCGATCCAACCGAGTGTTGAGGGAGAGTTTCGTCAGCACGATGGCGTGGTGACGATGATGATGTTCTACCGACGCAGGGCTTCACCTAAGCTCCGCTACGATATTATCGAGGTGTAATATGGTGAAGGGGGCACCGCACACGGCTAAAAGATCGTTGATCAATTGTGTGTCGAGAGGTGCCCCCTGCCCCCGTATATAAAGGTGCAAGGGGGATCCCGCCGGCCTAGGAGGTAGAGGCGCGCCAGGAGGAGTCCTACTCCTACCGGGAGTAAGACTCCCCCCCTTTCCATGCTGGAGTAGGAGTGGAAGGAGGAAGAGGTGGAGGGGAGGAAGAAAGGGGGGGCGCCGCCCCCCTCTCCTTGTCCTATTCGGACTGGGGGGAAGGGGGGCGCGGCCCTGCCCTAGCGTCCTCTCCTCTCTTCCACCTAGGCCCAATAAGGCCCATTAAGTTACCGGGGGGTTCCGGTAACCTCCCGGTACTCCGGAAAAATCTCGATTTCACCCGGAACACTTCCGATGTCCAAACATAGGCTTCCAATATATCAATCTTTATGTCTCGACCATTTCGAGACTCCTCGTCATGTCCGTGATCACATCCGGGACTCCGAACAACCTTCGGTACATCAAAACATATAAACTCATAATATAACTGTCATCGTAACTTTAAGCGTGCGGACCTACGGGTTCGAGAACTATGTAGACATGACCGAGACACCTCTCCGGTCAATAACCAATAGCGGAACCTGGATGCTCATATTGGTTCCCACATATTCTACGAAGATCTTTATCGGTCAGATCGCATAACAATATACGTTGTTCCCTTTGTCATCGGTATGTTACTTGCCCGAGATTCGATCGTCGGTATCTCGATACCTAGTTCAATCTCGTTACCGGCAAGTCTCTTTACTCGTTCCGTAATACATCATCCCGCAACTAACTCATTAGTTACAATGCTTGCAAGGCTTATAGTGATGTGCATTACCGAGTGGGCCCAGAGATACCTCTCCGACAATCGGAGTGACAAATCCTAATCTCGAAATATGCCAACCCAACAAGTACCTTTGGAGACACCTGTAGAGCACCTTTATAATCACCCAGTTACGTTGTGACATTTGGTAGCACACAAAGTGTTCCTCCGGTAAACCGGAGTTGCATAATCTCATAGTCATAGGAACATGTATAAGTCATGAAGAAAGCAATAGCAACATACTAAACGATCGAGTGCTAAGCTAACGGAATGGGTCAAGTCAATCACGTCATTCTCCTAATGAAGTGATCTCGTTAATCAAATGACAACTCATGTCTATGGCTAGGAAACATAACCATCTTTGATTAACAAGCTAGTAAATTAGAGGCATACTAGTGACACTCTGTTTGTCTATGTATTCACACATGTATTATGTTTCCGGTTAATACAATTCTAGCATGAATAATAAACAATTATCATGATATAAGGAAATAAATAATACTTTATTATTGCCTCTAGGGCATATTTCCTTCAGTCTCCCACTTGCACTAGAGTCAATAATCTAGATTACATAATAATGATTCTTACACCCATGGAGTCTTGGTGCTGATCATGTTTTGCTCGTGGAAGAGGCTTAGTCAACGGGTCTGCAACATTCAGATCCATATGTATCTTGCAAATTTCTATGTCTCCCACCTGGACTAAATCCCGGATGGAATTGAAGCGTCTTTTGATGTGCTTGGTTCTGTTGTGAAATCTGGATTCCTTTGCTAAGGCAATTGCACCAGTATTGTCACAAAAGATTTTCATTGGTCCCGATGCACTAGGTATGACACCTAGATCAGATATGAACTCCTTCATCCAGACTCCTTCATTTGCTGCTTCCGAAGCAGCTATGTACTCCGCTTCACACTTAGATCCCGCCACGACACTTTGCTTAGAACTGTACCAACTGACAGCTCCACCGTTCAATGTAAATACGTATCCGGTTTGCGATTTAGAATCGTCCGGATCAGTGTCAAAGCTTGCATCAACGTAACCATTTACGATGAGCTCTTTGTCACCTCCATAAACGAGAAAAATATCCTTAGTCCTTTTCAGGTATTTTAGGATGTTCTTGACCGCTGTCCAGTGATCCACTCCTGGATTACTTTGGTACCTCCCTGCTAAACTTATAGCAAGGCACACATCAGGTCTGGTACACAGCATTGCATACATGATAGAGCCTATGGCTGAAGCATAGGGAACATCTTTCATTTTCTCTCTATCTTCTGAAGTGTTCAGGCATTGAGTCTTACTCAATCTCACACCTTGTAGTACAGGCAAGAACCCTTTCTTTGCTTGATCCATTTTGAACTTCTTCAAAACTTTGTCAAGGTATGTGCTTTGTGAAAGTCCAATTAAGCGTCTTGATCTATCTCTATAGATCTTAATGCCTAATATATATGCAGCTTCACCGAGGTCTTTCATTGAAAAACTCTTATTCAAGTATCCCTTTATGCTATCCAGAAATTCTATACCATTTCCAATCAGCAATATGTCATCCACATATAATATCAGAAATGCTACTCAGCTCCCACTCACTTTCTTGTAAATACAGGCGTCTCCAAAAGTCTGTATAAAACCACATGCTTTGATCACACTATCAAAGCGTTTATTCCAACTCCGAGAGGCTTGCACCAGTCCATAAATGGATCGCTGGAGCTTGCACACTTTGTTAGTTCCCTTTGGATCGATAAAACCTTCCGGTTGCATCATATACAACTCTTCTTCCGGAAATCCATTCAGGAATGCAGTTTTTACATCCATTTGCCAAATTTCATAATCATAAAATGCGGCAATTGCTAACATGATTCGGACAGACTTAAGCATCGCTATGGGTGAGAAGGTCTCATCGTAGTCAATCCCTTGAACTTGTCGAAAACCTTCCGCAACAAGTCGAGCTTTATAGACAGTAACATTACCATCAGCGTCAGTCTTCTTCTTGAAGATCCATTTATTTTCAATGGCTTGCCGACCATCGGGCAAGTCAACCAAAGTCCATACTTAGTTCTCATACATGGATCCCATCTCGGATTTCATGGGCTCAAGCCATTTAGCGGAATCTGGGCTCACCATCGCTTCTTCATAGTTCGTAGGTTCGTCATGGTCTAGTAACATAACCTCCAGAACAGGATTACCGTACCACTCTGGTGCGGATCTTAATCTGGTTGACCTACGAGGTTCAGTAATAACTTGATCTGAAGTTTCATGATCATTATCATTAACTTGCCCACTAATTGGTGTAGGTGTCGCAGAAACTGGTTTCTGTGATGAACTACTTTCCAATAAGGGAGCAGGTACAGTTACCTCATCAAGTTCTACTTTCCTCCCACTCACTTCTTTCGAGAGAAACTCCTTCTCTAGAAAGGATCCATTCTTAGCAACGAATGTCTTGCCTTCGGATCTGTGATAGAAGGTGTACCCAACAGTGTCCTTTGGGTATCCTATGAAGACACATTTCTCCGATTTAGGTTCGAGCTTACCAGGTTGAAGTTTCTTCACATAAGCATCGCAACCCCAAACTTTAAGATACGACAACTTTGGTTTCTTGCCAAACCGTAGTTCATAAGGTGTCGTTTCGACGGATTTTGATGGTGCCCTATTTAGAGTGAATGCAGCCGTCTCTAAAGCATAACCCCAAAACGATAGCGGTAAATCAGTAAGAGACATCATAGATCGCACCATATCTAGTAAAGTACGATTATGACGTTCGGACAGACCATTACGCTGTGGTGTTCCCGGTGGCGTGAGTTGTGAAACTATTCCGCATTGTTTCAAATGAAGACCAAACTCATAACTCAAATATTCTCCTCCACGATCTGATCGTAGAAATTTTATTTTCTTGTTACGATGATTTTCAACTTCACTCTGAAATTCTTTGAACTTTTCAAATGTTTCAGGCTTATGTTTCATTAAGTAGATATACCCATATCTGCTCAAATCATGTGTGAAGGTGAGAAAATAATGATATCCGCCACGAGCCTCAATATTCATCGGACCACATACATCTGTATGTATGATTTCCAATAAATCTGTTGCTCTCTCCATAGTTCCGGAGAACGGTGTTTTAGTCATCTTGCCCATGAGGCACGGTTCGCAAGTACCAAGTGATTCATAATCAAGTGATTCCAAAAGTCCATCAGTATGGAGTTTCTTCATGCGCTTTACACCGATATGACCTAAACGGCAGTGCCACAAATAAGTTGCACTATCATTATCAACTCTGCATCTTTTGGCTTCCACATTATGAATATGTGTGTCACTACTATCAAGATTCATTAAGAATAGACCACTCTTCAAGGGTGCATGACCATAAAAGATATTACTCATATAAATAGAACAACCATTATTCTCTGATTTAAATGAATAACCGTCTCGCATCAAACAAGATCCAGATATAATGTTCATGCTCAACGCTGGCACCAAATAACAATTATTTAGGTCTAATACTAATCCCGAAGGTAGATGTAGAGGTAGCGTGCCGACCGCGATCACATCGACTTTGGAACCATTTCCCACGCGCATCGTCACCTCGTCCTTAGCCAATCTTCGCTTAATCCGTAGCCCCTGTTTCGAGTTGCAAATATTAGCAACAGAACCAGTATCAAATACCCAGGTGCTACTGCGAGCATTAGTAAGGTACACATCAATAACATGTATATCACATATACCTTTGTTAACCTTGCCATCCTTCTTATCCGCCAAATACTTGGGGCAGTTCCGCTTCCAGTGACCAGTCTGCTTGCAGTAGAAGCACTCAGTTTCAGGCTTAGGTCCAGACTTGGGTTTCTTCTCCTGAACAGCAACTTGCTTGCTGTTCTTCTTGAAGTTCCCCTTCTTCTTCCCTTTGCCCTTTTTCTTGAAACTAGTGGTTTTACTGACCATCAACACTTGATGCTCCTTTTTGATTTCTACCTCCGCTGCCTTTAGCATTGCGAAGAGCTCGGGAATTGTCTTATTCATCCCTTGCATGTTATAGTTCATCACGAAGCTCTTGTAGCTTGGTGGCAGTGATTGAAGAATTCTGTCAATGACGCTATCATCCGGAAGATTAACTCCCAGTTGAATCAAGTGATTATTATACCCAGACATTTTGAGTATATGCTCACTGACAGAACTATTCTCTTCCATCTTGCAGCTATAGAACTTATTGGAGACTTCATATCTCTCAATCCGGGCATTTGCTTGAAATATTAACTTCAACTCCTGGAACATCTCATATGCTCCATGACGTTCAAAACGTCGTTGAAGACCCGGTTCTAAGCCGTAAAGCATGGCACACTGAACTATCGAGTAGTCATCAGCTTTGCTCTGCCAGACATTCATAACTTCTGGTGTTGCTCTTGCAGGAGGCCTGGCACCTAGCGGTGCTTCCAGGACGTAATTCTTCTGTGCAGCAATGAGGATAATCCTCAAGTTACGGACCCTGTCCGTGTAATTGCTACCATCATCTTTCAACTTTGCTTTCTCAAGGAACGCATTAAAATTCAACGGAACAACAGCACGGGCCATTTATCTACAATTAACATAGACAAGCAAGATACTATCAGGTACTAAGTTCATGATAAATTCAAGTTCAATTAATCATATTACTTAAGAACTCCCACTTAGATAGACATCCCTCTAATCATCTAAGTGATTGCGTGATCCAAATCAACTAAACCATGTCCGATCATCACGTGAGATGGAGTAGTTTCAATGGTGAACATCACTATGTTGATCATATCTACTATATGATTCACGCTCGACCTTTCGGTCTCCGTGTTCCGAGGCCATATCTGCATATGCTAGGCTCGTCAAGTTTAACCTGAGTATTCCGCGTGTGCAACTGTTTTGCACCCGTTGTATTTAAACGTAGAGCCTATCACACCCGATCATCACGTGGTGTCTCAGCACGAAGAACTTTCGCAACGGTGCATACTCAGGGAGGACACTTTTATCTTGAAATTTTAGTGAGAGATCATCTTATAATGCTACCGTCAATCAAAACAAGATAAGATGCATAAAAGATTAACATCACATGCAATCAATATAAGTGATATGATATGGCCATCATCATCTTGTGCTTGTGATCTCCATCTCCGAAGCACTGTCATGATCACCATCGTCACCGCCGCGACACCTTGATCTCCATCGTAGTATCGTTGTCGTCTCGCCAACTTATTGCTTTTACGACTATCGCTACCGCTTAGTGATAAAGTAAAACAATTACATGGCGATTGCATTGCATACAATAAAGCGACAACCATATGGCTCCTGCCAGTTGCCGATAACTCGGTTACAAAACATGATCATCTCATACAATAAAATATAGCATCATGTCTTGACCATATCACATCACAACATGCCCTGCAAAAACAAGTTAGACGTCCTCTACTTTGTTGTTGCAAGTTTTACGTGGCTGCTACGGGCTTAGCAAGAACTGTTCTTACCTACGCATCAAAACCACAACGATAGTTTGTCAAGTTGGTGTTGTTTTAACCTTTGCAAAGACCGGGCGTAGCCACACTCGGTTCAACTAAAGTGAGAGAGACAGACACCCGCCAGTCACCTTTAAGCAACGAGTACTCGCAACGGTGAAACCAGTCTCGCGTAAGCGTACGCGTAATGTCGGTCCGGGCCGCTTCATCTCACAATACCGCCAAACCAAAGTATAACATGCTGGTAAGCAGTATGACTTATATCGCCCACAACTCACTTGCGTTCTACTCGTGCATAGCATCAACGCATAAAACCAGGCTCTGATGCCACTGTTGGGGAACGTAGTAATTTCAAAAAAATTCTACGCACACGCAAGATCATGGTGATGCATAGCAACGAGAGGGGAGAGTGTTGTCCACGCACCCTCGTAGACCGAAAGCGGAAGCGTTAACACAACGCGGTTGATGTAGTCGTACGTCTTCACGATCCGACCGATCAAGTACCGAACGTACGGCACTTCCGAGTTCAGCACACGTTCAGCTCGATGACGTCCCTCGAACTCCGATCCAGCCGAGTGTTGAGGGAGAGTTTCGTCAGCACGACGGCGTGGTGACGATGATGATGTTCTACCGACGCAGGGCTTCGCCTAAGCTCCGCTACAATATTATCGAGGTGTAATATGGTGGAGGGGGGCACCGCACACGGCTAAAAGATCGTTGATCAATTGTGTGTCGAGAGGTGCCCCCCTGCCCCTGTATATAAAGGTGCAAGGGGGAGGCCGCCGGCCTAGGAGGTAGAGGCGCGCCAGGAGGAGTCCTACTCCTACCGAGAGTAGGACTCCCCCCTTTCCATGTTGGACTAGGAGTGGAAGGAGGAAGAGGTGGAGAGGAGGAAGAAAGGGGGGGCGCCGCCCCCCTCTCCTTGTCCTATTCGGACTGGGGGAAGGGGGCGTGGCCCTACCCTAGCCTCCTCTCCTCTCTTCCACCTAGGCCCAATAAGGCCCATTAAGTTACCGGGGGGTTCCGGTAACCTCCCGGTACTCCGGAAAAATCCCGATTTCACCCGGAACACTTCCGATGTCCAAACATAGGCTTCCAAGATATCAATCTTTATGTCTCGACCATTTCGAGACTCCTCGTCATGTCCGTGATCACATCCGGGACTCCGAACAACCTTCAGTACATCAAAACATATAAACTCATAATATAACTATCATCGTAACTTTAAGCGTGCGGACCCTACGGGTTCGAGAACTATGTAGACATGACCGAGACACCTCTCCGGTCAATAACCAATAGCGGAACCTGGATGCTCATATTTGTTCCCACATATTCTACGAAGATCTTTATCGGTCAGACCGCATAAAAACATACGTTGTTCCCTTTGTCATCGGTATGTTACTTTCCCGAGATTCGATCGTCGGTATCTCGATACCTAGTTCAATCTCGTTACCGGCAAGTCTCTTTACTCGTTCCGTAATACATCATCCCGCAACTAACTCATTAGTTACAATGCTTGCAAGGCTTATAGTGATGTGCATTACCGAGTGGGCCCAGAGATACCTCTCCGACAATCGGAGTGACAAATCCTAATCTCGAAATACGCCAACCCAACAAGTACCATTGGAGACACCTGTAGAGCACCTTTATAATCACCCAGTTACGTTGTGACGTTTGGTAGCACACAAAGTGTTCCTCCGGTAAACGGGAGTTGCATAATCTCATAGTCATAGGAACATGTATAAGTCATGAAGAAAGCAATAGCAACATACTAAACGATCGAGTGCTAAGCTAATGGAATGGGTCAAGTCAATCACGTCATTCTCCTAATGAAGTGATCCCGTTAATCAAATGACAACTCATGTCTATGGCTAGGAAACATAACCATCTTTGTTTAACGAGCTAGTCAAGTAGATGCATACTAGTGACACTCTGTTTGTCTATGTATTCACACATGTATTATGTTTCCGGTTAGTACAATTCTAGCATGAATAATAAACATTTATCATGATATAAGGAAATAAATAATACTTTATTATTGCCTCTAGGGCATATTTCCTTCACATACCCCCCGATGCTAGCCATAGATTCATCAAAATAAGCAAACAACACACGAAAAATAGAATCTGTCAAAAGCAGAACGGTCTGTTGTAATCTGTGTCAAACGCAAACTTCTGTAACTCAGAAATATCTACCAAAATAGGACGACCTAGATAATTTTATTATTGATCTACTGCAATTGGAATCAGTATTTTATCACTTTCTGGTGATTTTTAACAATTATTTTCCTGAGCAGAAAGTTTCTGTCTTTTTCAGCAAGATCAAATAATTATCACCCAAGAAGATCCTATAGGTTTTACTTGGCACGAACACTAATTAAAACATAAAACCACATCTAACCAGAGTCTAGATGAATTATGCATTACTAAACAGGAACAAAAAGCAAGGAACAAAAATAAAATTGGGTTGCCTCCCAACAAGCGCTATCGTTTAACGCCCCTAGCTATGCACGAAAACAACAATAGATCTAGGTATTGTCATATTTGGTATGCTATTTTTAAATTGAGCACTTATAACCTTTAGAAGTTTCTTTCTCTTTATTGATGATCAAACTCCTAGGCAAGAAATCAAGAAATTCATTTGTGACAAAAGGTTCCTTAATGATAGTGAAAAAATTGGGGTGAACACTTATTGATTTGAGATCCACATTTTCCTTACTAGAAGATTCACCCTTATTTTTAGGAACATACATAAACATAGCAACTTTGGTAGTAGGAGAATTTGAAGTATTCCTCACGGCATAAAAGGCAGACCCTAAGTTGGTAATAATATCCTCAAGTTTATCAATTCTAGTGGAATCTTGGTCTATCTTTTCATTAACTATGGGTTCTTTTTCTCGAAAGTTTTTCAGAGTGACTCCTACCTTAGATCCATATTGGGTAATTTGGTTGTGGATCTTTTTATCCAAATTCTCGTTCAACTCTAAAGTGGAAACTTTATTTTCAATAATTTCAAGCCTTTGCATCACATGTTCCAAAGTTAAAATAGTTCCATTAACCAAAAGAGCTGGTGGGCCAAACAAATCTATCATAGCATTGTAAGAATCAAAAGTATGGCTACCCAAGAAATTTCCTCCGGTAATGGTATCAAGAATATATCTATTCCAAGGAGTGATGCCTACATAAAAATTGCGAAGAAGAACAGAAGTGAATTGCTTCCTGGTGGATCTGTTCTGAGCATTGCAAATTCTATACCAAGCATCTTTTAAATTTTCTCCCTCCCTTTGCTTAAAATTAAGAACTTCATTTTTGGGAGTACTAACAATGCTAGAAGGACTGGCCATGACGGCGAAACAAATGAACTAACACACGGTCACACAAGAAGCAAGCAAAAAGAGACGAACGAAAAAAAGGGCGAATAAGACGGCAAAGGTGAAGTGGGAGAGAGGAAAACGAGAGGCAAAAGGCAAATAATATAATGCGAGGGATAAGAGTTTGTGATGGGTACTTGGTATGTCTTGACTTGCGCGTAGATCTCCCTGGCAACGGCGCCAGAAATCCTTCTTGCTTCCTCTTGAGCATGCGTTGGTTTTCCCTTGAAGAGGAAAGGTGATGCAGCAAAGTAGCGTAAGTATTTCCCATAGTTATTGAGAACCAAGGTATCAATCCAGTAGGAGACTACACGCACAAACAATCAAGAACCTTGCAACCAACGCGATAAAGGGGTTGTCAATCCCTTCATGGCCACTTGCAAAAGTGAGATCTGATAAAGATAATAAGATAAATATTTTTGGTATTTTTGTTGTATAGATTGAAAAGTAAAGATTGCAAAATAAACGGCGACAGAAATAGCTAGTTGGCGGGAGATTAAGATGATGGAAGATAGACCGCGGGGCCATAGGTTTCACTAGTGGCTTCTCTCAAGATAGCAAATTCTACGGTGGGTGAACAAATTACTGTCGAGCAATTGATAATAAAGCGCATAGTTATTAATATCTAGGCATGATCATGAACATAGGCATCACGTCCGTGACAAGTAGACCGAAACGATTCTGCATCTACTACTATTACTCCACACATCGACCGCTATCTAGCATGCATCTAGAGTATTAAGTTCATAAGAACAGAGTAACGCATTAGGCAAGATGACATGATGTAGAGGGATACACTCAAGGAATATGCTATAAACCCCATCTTTTTATCCTCGATGGCAACAATACAATACGTGCCTTGCTGCCCCTGCTGTCACTGGGAAAGGACACCGCAAGATTGAACCCAAAGCTAAGCACTTCTCCCATTGCAAGAAAGATCAATCTAGTAGGCCAAACCAAACTGATAATTCGAAGAGACTTGCAAAGATATCAAATCATGCATATAAGAATTCAGAGAAGAATCAAATATTGTTCATAGATAATCTTGATCATAAACCCACAATTCATCGGATCTCGACAAACACACTGCAAAAAGTATTACATCGAATAGATCTCCAAGAGAATCGAGGAGAACTTTGTATTGAGATCCAAAGAGAGAGAAGAAGCCATCTAGCTAATAACTATGGACCCGAAGGTCTGTGGTAAACTACTCACACATCATCGGAGAGGCTATGGTGTTGATGCAGAAGCCCTCCGTGATCGATTCCTCCTCCGGCGGAGCGCCGGAAAAGGCCCCAAGATGGGATCTCACGGGTAAAAAAGGTTGCGGTGGTGGAAATAGGGTTTCGTGGTGCTCCTGGATGTTTTCAGGGTATATGAGTATATATATAGGCAAAAGAAGTAGGTTGGTGGAGCTACGAGGGGCCCACGAGGGTGGGTGGAGTGCCTACCCCCTGGACGCGCCCTCCTACCTCGTGGCTTCCTTTACGTCCACTCCAAGTCTCCTGGATTGTGTTTTTTCCAAAAACGATCCTCGCGGGGGTTTCATTCCGTTTGGATTCCGTTTGATATTCCTTTTCTGCGAAACACTGAAACAGGCAAAAAACAGCAATTTGTACTCGGCCATCGGTTAGTAGGTTAGTCCCAAAAATAATATAAAAGTGCATAATAAATCCCATTAAACATCTAAAACAGATAATATAATAGCATGGAACAATCAAAAATTATAGGTACGTTGGGGACGTATCAGGGATAAACGTGTTATCCCTCCAATAGGCCAGGCAGAAGCCGCAGTGGCAGTGGCGGCAGCAGCGGTGTCCTCGGCGGCCTTCTTGTAGGCTTCGAGCTTCTCGGCGGCGGCACGTTCGGAGTCGGTGGGCATGATGATGATGAGGGCGATCCGGACGTAGAGGAAGTAGACGAACAGCGAGCAGTCGCATAGTCGCTTCCCAAAAACCTATTCGTCCCTCTCCCGTACAGGAACCGGAGGGACAGGGTTTCGGAGACCTGCTCTACCGGCGACCGTGTACGCGGCGGACGGGATGGAGTCACCGGTGGCAGCAGCAGCAAAGGAACGAGGGTGGGCAGTGCGCGTGAGCAGATGCGATCTGATCGTGGCTGCGTGGAGAGACGTGGGCTCGACCCGCGTCCGAGTCCATGACAGCCTATGATCCGACGTCTCAGATCGTGGCCATGCTGTCCGAAACTCTCCATTAGTGAGTGGCAAAAATAAGCGCGTAGGTGTGAGCTCGGCTCGGCTCAATCCCGCAACCCGTGGCGCATTGTGACGAGGCGTGGCGTGGCGAGGCGGGCGGCGGAGGAGGAGTGCGCGAGGGCCTCTTCTATTCTCAAGCTCCAATAGCATGTGAAAGAACACCCCTTATAAAGAGGTCCAACTCCTCTTCCACTTCCGGGGTGGGACTAAACTTCCCACCTCCACCTAGTGCCAATAAACCCACATGGGCCCTTAGAGATTTTCAGAAATTGCTAGATGGTCCTAAAGCCCACTCCAAATTTCAGCAATCCCCCACCAGATCTCGAGGGCCCATTGTGTCCTCTGTTCCAATTGCTGTTTCGATTAGCAGTGTTTCAGTGAAGACCTATTAAGGTTGAACTTCACCTAGAGCAAGCATCTAGACTCCTTCACAACTGAACAATGTACTAAGCCTTGAATTGTCAGTTTGGAGTAAAGAAGTTTCACCACATGTCTTACTAGTACTAGGTTGCCGAAGGCTGACCCCTCGGGTGGAGCATATAAGTCACACTCCTGGCATGTTCATGAGGTTACTAGATATCACCCCAATCTCATAGACTGTGACTAGCAGTCGGGCTCATATAGGTGTGTTCCTCCAAAGATCGCTCTATAGCATAGCATCTTTCTTACATAAGCTTTGGAACACATTAAGACAATAGTCACCCTACCCTACAGTATTGAGAGTATTGCATCTCCAACGGAGTGGGTTAATATAGTTACTCTCCTCAGTTCACCACTGGCTTGTTTTCCCAGGTCCTAATTCACGGGATCTCCGATCACATAGGTTGGGTTACTACCATGGCAACTCATGTGGGTCTCATTCCCATCTCCCTCGATGCACTATCTATCACAACACGTGATAGCCCTTTTGTAAAGGGATCTGCCAGATTCTTAGCCGTATGGACATACTCCAACGCTATCACTCCGGAGTTTCTTAATTTTCTGACAGCTTTTAATCTCATTCTTATGTGTTTGTTGGACTTCATGTTGTCCTTTGAACTCTTCACCTTGGTGATGACAGTCTGATTGTCATAGTTCATAAGGATAGCCGGAACCGGTTTATCAACCAATGGCAAGTCCATCAAAAGATCTCGAAGCCATCCTGCTTCGACACCAGATGTGTCTAATGCTGTTAATTCTGCTTTCGTTGTCGATCTCGTTAAGATCGTTTTCTTGCAAGACTTCCAGGAAACAACGCCACCTCCAAGAGTAAACATATACCCAGTCATGGCCTTCATCTCATCAGCATCGGAGATCCAATTCGCATCACTATACCCTTCAAGTACCGACGGGTATCCCGTATAGTGAAGTCTGTAGTTCATAGTACCCTTCAAATAGCGCATAACTCTCTCAATAGCATGCCAATGTACATCACCCGGGTTGGAGACAAACCGGCTCAGTTTGCTCACAGCAAACGTGATGTCAGGCCTCGTTGTGCTCGCTAGGTACATGAGTGAGCCAATGATTTGAGACTATCTCAGTTGATCCTTAGTTGTGCCTTCGAACTTTCGAACCAACACACTATGATCATATGGTGTTTGAGAAGGTTTGCAGTCCGAGTATCCAAAACGGCTCAACACCTTCTCAACATAATGGGATTGCAGAAGCGTGATCCCACCCACATTATCGCTCACTAGCTTGATGTTCAAGATAACATCAGCCACACCAAGGTCTTTCATCTCAAAGTTCTGAGATAGAAACGACTTGACCTCCTCAATGACTTTGAGGTTGGTTCTGAATATCAGTATGTCATCAACATATAAGCACAATATAACTCCTTCGCCCCCACCATGGCGATTGTATACACATTTGTCAGCGTCATTAACAATGAAGCCAACAGATGTCAAAGTTGTATTAAACTTATCATGCCATTGCTTAGGTGCTTGTTTCAGACCATATAAAGATTTCAGCAACCTACACACCTTTCTTTCCTGGCCATCTATCACAAAGCCATCTGGCTATTGCATGTAGATTTCCTCGTTTAGCTCTCCATTCAGAAAAGCCATCTTAACATCCATCTGGTGGACGAGAAGACCATGCGAGGCCGCCAACGAGAGTAATACTCGAATGGTGGTCAGTCTAGCCATAGGTGAATAAGTATCGAAGAAATCTTCCTCTTCTTTCTGGTCATAGCCCTTGGCCACAATCCTAGCCTTGTACTTTTCATTCGTACCATCGGGCCTAAGCTTCTTTTTGATTCCCACTTACATCCCAATGGTTTGCAACCATAGGGACGCTCAGTGATCTCCCATGTCCCGTTAGCCATGATGGAATCCATCTCGCTACGGACCGCATCCTACCAGTAGTCAGCTTCTGGAGAGGCATACACTTCTGAAATAGAAGTGGGAGTATCATCCACGAGGTACACGAAGAAATCATCACCAAAGTTCTTTGCAGTCCTTTGTCTCTTACCCCTACCAAGGGTTTCCTCGTCATCCTCCTCAGGATTTTCATCATGTGTTCGTTCATAATATTCCATAGGAATGGCAGGCTCAGGAGTCTCCTCAGATTTCTATCTAGAAGTGCTTCGCATATATCTCATAGGAAAAATATCCTCGAAGAATGTAGCATCCTTAGACTCCATAATTGTACCGACCTTCTGGTCAGGTACCTCAGATTTCACTACTAGAAATCTATAGCCAACGATGTTCTTAGCGTAGCCCAAATTAACGCAGTCCACAGTCTTGGGTCCAAGCTTACGCTTTTTGGGGATCGGCACGTTGACTTTCGCCAAACAGCCCCATGTACGCAAGTACGAGAGTGTTGTCCTTCTCTTCTCCCATTTCTCATAGGGAGTGATCTCATTATCCTTTGTCGGAACTTTATTCAGGACATGACATGCCGTCAATATAGCCTCCCCCACCATGCCTTGGATAAACCTGACGTATCTAACATGGCGTTAACTAAATCATTTAGAGTACGGTTTTTCCGCTCGGCAACCCCGTTTGACTGGGGTGAATAGGGAGGCGTCCTCTCATGAATAATGCCGTGTTCCCCACAAAAAGAATCAAACTCACTCGAGAACTACTCTCCACCATGATCTGATCGGACTCATTTGATTTTCTTTTCAAGTTGATTCTCAACTTCTGCCTTATAGATTTTAAAGTAGTGTAGAGCCTCATCTTTAGTATTTAACAGATACACATAGCAATATCTAGTGGAATTATCTATCAATGTCGTGAAGTATTTCTTTCCACCTTTACTCAACACACCATTCATCTCACAAAGATCAGAATGTATGAGTTCTAATGGTGCCAAGTGTCTCTCCTCTGCGGCCTTGTGAGGCTTGCGAGGTTGCTTAGCTTGCACACATGAAAGGCACTTAGAACCTTTGGCTAAAGTGAAACTCGGAATTAAATCCAACTTAGGTAGCCGCGTCATAACACCGAAACTAATGTGAAAAAGACGTGAATGCCAAACTTCAGATTCATTAACATTCGAATGAATATGGTTCACGACTTCATTACAAAAATCCGCGGGGGAAAGGCGGAACATCCCTCGGCTCTCATAACCTTTTCCAAAAAAAAGAGTCCATATTTCGTAACAACTAATTTATTAGACTCGAAAACCAACTTAAACCCTTCTCTACATAGAAGGGAGCCACTAACGAGGTTCTTCTTGATGGCGGGGACATGCTGCACGTTCTTCAGTTGCACGATCCTTCCCGAAGTAAACTTCAGATCGACCGTGCCAACACCATGAACAGAAGCACTCACGCCATTCCCCATCAATACGGACCCGTGTCCTGTGACCTGGTAAGAAGAAAACAATGAAATGTCAGCACACACATGAACACATGCACCTGTGTCCACCCACCAATCGGTGGACTGAAACACTGAAAAAATAGTAAATAAATTACCATACCCAGATGCACCATTCTCATTGTTGCCCACAATCATGTTGACAGACTTGGAGTCCTGTCCTGGCTTCTTGTACTTGTTAGGGTACTTGTTGGCCCAGTGTTCAACCGAACCACAAGTAAAGCCGCCCTCATCCTTCTTGTTCTTCTTGAAGGTCTTCTTACCCTTCTTCTTAAAGTCGGTATTGTGTTGGACACCGTTCTTTCCCTTGGGCTTGTGGGAGTTATGGTTCCTCTGGTTAACCATGTTGGCAACAGAAGTTCCTTTGACCCCTTTTCCGTGCGAGTCCTTTGCCCTTGAATTCTGCTCAACACTCAGATGGCCAATGACATCCTCCACAGATAATTCACTCCTCTGGTGTTTCAGAGTGGTGGCAAAGTTCCTCCAGAAATTAGGGAGCTTAGCGATTATGCAGCCCGCGACAAACTTGCCCGGTAACTCGTACTTAAGAAGCTCAAGCTTCTTAACAATGCATATTATCTCATGAGCCTGCTGCAATACAGGACAGTTTTCAACCATCTTGTAATCGTGGAACTGCTCTATATATAATATACATCTCGCTCCCGGCATCGGCGGCCCCGAACTTAGATTCGAGCGCCTCCCACAAGTCCTAGGCAACATGCACATGTAAATATGCGTCGACCAGTTTATCTCCGGTCACGCTAAGAACTGCTCCGAGAAACACAACGGTGGCCTCCTTGAACGCCTTCTCCTGTTCAGGAGCAATCGTACCCGTTGAGACACCGGTGACCCAGAACACGTTCATAGTCGTGAGCCATAAAGTGGTCTTAGTCTGCCAACGCTTAAAGTACGTACCGGTAAACTTATTCGGTTTCAGTGCAGCGGCAAAGCCACTTGCCGAAAAATTCCTACACATAGTAGGTTTTTGGATTGCTGAGTAAATAGGCAATTTTTCAACTAATCTAATCCATAAATAAATTACTAGCATGGCATTCACTGAATTGACGACGTACTGACTCTGATCTAAACATGCACGTACTAAGCAAACAGTAGACAAATCTACACATACTGCTAGTACTGCTCATACGAAAATAAACAGGAGCGGGATAAACGTGTTATACCCTCCAGTAGGCCAGGCAAAACCGCCGCGGCGATGGCGGCAGCGGCGGTGTCCTCGGCGGCCTTCTTGTCGGCCTCGAGCTTCTCGGCGGCGGCACGTTCGGCGTCGGTGGACATGATGATGATGAGGGCGACGCGGACGTAGAGGAAGTAGACGAACAGCGAGCAGTCGCGTAGTCGCTTCCCGGAGGGACGGGGTTTCGGAGACCTGCTCTCCCAGCGACCGTGTACGCGGCGGACGGGATGGAGTCACCGGCGGCAGCAGCAGCAAAGGAACGACGGTGGGCAGTGCGCGTGAGCATATGCGATCTGATCGTGGCGGCTAGGGTTGGGAGACACCGCACACTTATATAGGCACAGTCGCGTGGAGAGACGTGGGCTTGACCCACGTGCGAGTCCGTGACAGCCCATGATCCGACTTCTCAGATCGTAGCCCAGCTATCAGAAACTCTCTGTTAGTGATTGGCAAAAATAAGCGCGTAGGTGTGAGCTCGGCTCAGCTCAATCCCGCAACCCGCGGCGCGGCGCGTCGTGACGAGGCGTGTTGTGGCGAGCGGAGGCTCAATCCCGCAACCCGCGGCGTGGCGTGGCGTGGCGTGGCGTGGCGAGGCGAGGCGTGGCGGCAGAGGAGGAGTGCGCGAGGGCCTCTTCTATTCTCAAGCTCCAATAGCATCTGAAAGAACATCCCTTATAAAGAGGTCCAACTCCTTTTCCACTTCCGGGGTGAGACTAAACTTCCCACCTCCACCTAATGCCAATAAACCCACATGAGCCCTTAGAGATTTTCAGAAATTGCTAGATGGGCCTAAAGCCCACTCCAAATTTCAGCATGACTCCCTAATGGAAACCTAACGGAGGATCGTATAGAGATGGAGGAGATGGCAACAAATTTCTAAAGTGAGCTTTATACATCGGAGGGGGTAGCAGATATGGAACGAGTCCTGGATACAGTTCCTTGCAAGGTCACACATGAAATGAATGAGCTCTTAAACGCGCCGTGTGTTTGACTTTTTTCAGGGCGTTTAGCGATTGATCTGGACGGTTTAAGGGCGCTGCATCCTACGGCCGCGCGGCGACTGGCCCAAATTTGGGCCGGCGCATCGGCGCCTATCAGTGTAAAGAACATCTCTCTTAATTAAATGAGATTGTGGGCTAGGAAGAAAAGAAATTAATAAGAAGATTAAATTATGTATCATGCGGACAGAAAAGATAGTAATAAATTCCGTTGTTGTGCGCACACGTAAGGAAAGGACCTGAACTCAAAGGAGGAATAAACGGGCGTGGTAATTATCTACATATGCATGTGTCTGAATTGTGATTTGTGCACGGTGGAGGAGCTTGGAAACTGACCAAACTCACCGCCTTCAGACTAATTTTCATTTCTTTTGAATATCCTATTATAAATTTCGCTTAGCCTTGTTTGTATTACTAGACAATTGTTTGTGCGTTGCAATAGGAATATAAACATTTTAGTAGATTAGCCCGTGAATGCATGTCTGTTAATATATTTATGCGCTAAAATTTTAGCAAGTTTTTGTATGCCATCGCTACGATTTACCTACCATTTTATTGTTAAGCACTTATTTGGTAAGAATGTAATGACTTACGAAATAAAATATGTTTTTGTTTTGGCAAGTTAATAAAACATGAGACAATTGATTGTATGATTGTATTTAGGGAGAATAGATGGGAGAAAAATCAAAGATGGGAGGAAAAAAATCAAAGAGGAGAAGGATCTAGGACATATATAAGAAATGTTGGATAAAAGAATTCCGAAATGAGAACCTTATCTTCTTTTTATTGTTTGTATTATACCCTCTACGTCTCAAAATAAGTGTCTCAACTTTGTATTAACTCTAGTATAAATTTATACTAAGCTCAAGACACTTATTTTAGGACGGAGGGAGTAATAATAAGTGCATGCTAGAATGTGATGAACTAACTCACCACCTTAATTTATCACGTTTGTCATAAACAGATGGACAAGTGACCACCATCGACATGGTACAAAGAGAAAAAGCGGCAAACTCACTAGAGATGTGTAAGAGTTTGTTTCTTTCATTGCAACACACGGACATACCAACCAGTTATACTAGTTGTACACGTTCACTTCGATAAGTAGCAGCCGAGAGGAAGACACTACCATCCAAAAGCCAAGGCGGAGAAATCAAAACGCCCAATCCTTCGATCATTACGGATCCTTGGAAGCCTCCAGGCGGACGTTCATACCCCACCTGCGTTTTATTTATTTTTGCGGGTGCCACCTGCATATTGTTCTTCCACCTTTCTCTTCTTGACCGTGGTTCGAGACTTTAGTAGCCTTGATTAACACAGGGAAACAGTAGTCAGTTTCTTGGTCGTGACCAAATGCTAGGGGTTAACTTGTACATTAGGTACTGACTGCCGGATTAGCATACTTAGTTATGAAACCGACAACAAATTGTGTCTGTCACTTAGGTCACGGCAAATGAGATCAAAGAGAAAGGGACGGTTAAATCAAAGACGCACATGCACGTGTGAGAATCTTAGGTACGAATTAGTTTCCGATCCTCCTGACCGCAATTCATCTTCAAGTGCAACTAAACTTTTGTTCGATCCAAGATGTCAAACGAAACGGCAAAAGAAAAAAGGTGCAACGTAAGAGCAGTTGCTAACATGGATCGGGGAATCCCACTATCGATGGCGTGATAAATGCTTGTAATCAAACACTAGAACATGAATGCGCGCGTTGCCGCGCCCGTCCATCCTGAAAATAAATACATTATTAAGAAAGAATTAGAGTTGTAGAAACATTTTGTAATTTCAAGAAAGAAATACAATGTCTTGATTTAGCCGGTGGGTTCTAATTTGGATTGTTTGATGGTTCTAATTCATTATTCTTAACTATGTCTCCTCTCTAACCGTGCGTTTGTTGGATTTGTTACACTGTAGCTGTTCTTTGATGTTGTCCTTGATTGGTCTTCTTTTGTGATATCTTTGATTCTGATGTTTTTGGAACATGGCCGTTGATGTCCGAAGTAGGGTAAGGCCTTGTACAAGAATTGCAGCTTTGAGGGTCAACCCCCCCCCCCCCCCCAGCCGCCCGCTCGGGCGACAAGGGGGGCAAACCCTAGCCGCACTGCCGGGCTCACCCCCCCCCTTCCTTCTTCACCGCCTCCTGAGGCAGCCGCCGAGCAAGCCCGGGGCGCCAAGGATGGTGGCGGCGGGGCCTCGGCTGCCCTGCCTCTGCGTGGGGAGTCCCAGATCTAGAGCGGCGGCTCCTTTGGCGAGGCACGGCAGGCTCTGGCGACCAGCCATGCGGGCGGTGGATCTGGCGTCCTGGCCGCGCGGGCGGCGGGATCGCGGTGGTCGTTGGCAGCTTCTGCGGTGGTCGTTGGCAGCTTCTGCGGTGGCAGGTGCGCGCGATCTGGTGCCTCCCCTCCTCCCCTGTTCGGCGTGCGGGCCAGCCTGGTCAGGCCGCGAGGCGACGCTGGTGGCGGGGATCTAGTTCGGGCAAAATCCCTGGCCAGCCATGGCCAGCCGCGCCGACGGCGACGCTTGAGGGCGTCGTTCCGCTCCTTGGAGGCGGCGGTATGGACTGATCTCCTCACTTCCCCTTCCCCTAGGTCTCCCGGGCGAAAGCCATAACTTTGTTGGGTGGCAGTGGCGCTCACGGCGTCGTTCCCTTCTTGAAGGTGCCAATTTGAGAACCTTGGGGTTGGGTGGCACTTGTGGGTGGTGGGCGACAGCGGTGGTGCAGCCTTATCCTAGCATGGATCTACGTCCGTTGCTTGAAGATGGACTCGCGTAGGTGGAGGTCGTCGTTTGGCGTCGTGGTGGCGTCGATGGCGGAGGACCTGCCAAGGTTGACACCTCAATCTGCTCTGTAGATGAACCAGTGAAAGATGACGGCGACAACACATGTGAGTGTGTCGGACCGGTTTATGCCCCGGACCTGGCATGTGGCTCGGTCAAGGCTCCGGCTTTAGATTTTAGCCTTAGGTGAGAGGTCTGGGAATGTGACCCAGCTTAAACCCCTTCATCTTATGGATAGGAGTAGCGGCAGATGTTGCCAAGATGGCGGATTCAGGCATATTGTTGTTTTACTTTGTAAGGTCCTCAAGCATAGTCAATAAAATGGCCGCATGCATCTCCTAGATGCAGAGGCCGGGGGTCATCCTCGTTTTCTAAAAAAAATTAAAAAAAGCCTTGTACAATGCTAGATGCTTAGGAAGGTGCTTACAAAAATAAACCGGATTTTTTGAAGGCACCAGCGCTTATTTCTACATGAAAGACCCTTAATTAAGTGTCTGCCTTGTATAAATAAGTATCGGTGTTTAAAAAAAGCCTAGTTTATTTCTTCAAGCATTTCTACTTAACACCTTGCATTGCATAAGGCCTAATCAGATGCTATGCCGTCCAGGTGTTTGTTCGAGATCTCTTATCAAGAACGTGAAGTTACATGTTGCGTGGGCAACTCGTGCGAATAATGCAGCAAGAGAGGCCCAAGTGGGCCTGGGCGTTCTGTTATGGTTCATCTAGAAAGACAAGGAAGAATTGGGTCGAACTGTCACTACTAGGAAAAACCTTATACACAGAATGTTAGCAGCAGCGCGGGTCAGGAAGAGGCGCTACTGCTAATTAGCAATAGCGCGGGTCCCAGACAGACGCTACTGCTACCAACTTAGTAGTAGCGCAGCTTTGTCGAACCACGCTGCTACTAAAATTGACCGACCGTTCCCGCCACCCTAGGTTTAGCAGTAGCGCGCCCGCGCAAACCGCGCTGCTGCTAAAGTAATAGTAGTAGCGCGTTTTTTCCGCAGGTCACTACTGCTAGTTTTGAAACTGGCCACATGGCGGGCCCCGCTTAGCAGTAGCGCTTGTGCCAGCAGCTCGCTACTGCTATCTTATTAGCAGCAGCGCGTTTTGCGACCAGCGCTACTGCTAAGCCGGAGCCATACCACCTTTTCCCTCCCCCTCCTCTCTTCCTCAGTTTCCCTAGCTCCCACTCCTCTCTCCCTCACTTTGCTTCTTCCTCACTACTTCTCCCCTCATTACTCTCCTCCTTCTACCGACCTTTCTCTCTCTTTATTACTCCTAGCTAACTACACCACCTCCATTAATGCATCTCCTTTCTCTTTTTCCTCCCCCCTCCACTAGTTGAACTTGTGTCCTCCCAAACTAGCTAGCTAGGTAGATGTAGCATTTAGTGAAGTGACCTATGTACCCCCTAACTAGATATAGCCTTGTCAAGAAAACATTTATCCACTTATGATCTCCGATCCCTAACTACAACATCATCTCACCGGCCATGCTCGATCTCGAGATAGGTGATTAAAAATTGATACTTTTGCAAGAATGGAAATATGTGTATGTGTGTGCGATATGACATAATCGAGCGATATGATGGAAATTGTGTGTGTGTGGCATGAGTTGACGCCGAATTGTTCTTGTGAGTTCCCTATGTTTTGCCGAAATGTCGATTTATTTCTGTTTTGGCGAATTCGAGGCAAACTCTATATGTCCTATTTTTAGGGAAGGTCATGACAATTTTTTTATGACTTTGATGCATGCATGCGTTTTCATAATCAATTTGTTTATTATTACCGTGCAGGCATTCATGATGGTCAATGGAACGATGGTGGACAAGTGGTTGTGGCCGGCGGTGCAGGACATGAAAGAAAATAAGCTAACAGAGGTTTTATGTCCGTGTCGAAGCGCACTTGCTCATGACTGGTTTCATGGATGGCTATAGTCGGTGGATAATTGAAGATAGGGATGATGATGTTGAGGACGCCGACAGGGCAGGCAATGACGACACGGGGCAAGACGAAGGGATGATCAATAATGGCGGCGGAGAAGGGGCCGGACATGGCGGCGGGGAAGGGGCCGGACATGGCGGCGGAGAGAACGTGGACTCCATGCCGCAGAATTCGTCGGTACTAAGTTCAATCGTGCGGGACCCTCATGTTCAAGCACTGCTTCGCAAGGAGACGAGTACTGAGAGAGCTGCCTCTAGAGAGGAGGCCAAGCTGCAGCAACTGGTGGTAGACTCGAACACTCCATTGTATCATGGTTGCAATCCTAAGGTGACCCGCTTGAGTTTCATGCTCAAACTCCTGAAGACGAAGCCTAAAAACAAATGGACCGACACTAGCCTCGATGAGCATCATACCTAAAAGATGTTCTTCCCTGTGGGAATCGATGTCCTACTAGTGTGGATGAGGCCAAGAAGATCGTGTGCCCTCTTGATCTGTCGCACGTTAGATACCATGCATGCATTAATGATTGCATAATTTATCGGAAGGAGCACGCCGAAAAAACAAGTTGTCCGGTGTGCAATACTTCTCGATACAAGAAGGCCGAGAAGAAATCTCCCCAGAAAGTTGTATGGTACTTACCAATCACTCCCCTTCTCCAGCAGTATTTCATAGATCCCAAGGAAGCAAAGCTCATGCGCTGGCACGCGGAGAGGAAGAAGCCCGACGATGGAGATGATCTGAAGCTGAGCCATGTCAAGGATGGAAGCCAGTGGAGAGCGTTCAACGGCGAATATCGGTATTTCGAATGTGATGCAAGGAACATCGTGCTCAGCGCGTGTACCGATGGCATGAATCCGTTTGGCAACCAGAACACCAACCATAGCACATGGCCCGTGTTTGTATGGATGTATAACCTCCCCCTGGTTGTGCATGAAGTCGAAGTACATACACATGAGCATGTTGATTTAAGGGCCAAAACAACCGGGAAATAATATTAATCTGTATCTGGGGCTACTTCAAGAGGAGTTAGACACGTTATGGAAAACACCGGTCAAGACATGGGAAGCCAGCAAAGGAGAGTATTTCCATCACTACAAAAAAATACACTTCTGTGATGATACGTGTTTGTCACAGTAGGTCATGTTTTCTGTCTTGCATGTACATCCATGACGACTTTATGACAGAATCAAGATAGTCATACCTGTGTTGTCGTAGAAGTGTTCCATGACATTACCAAAATTATCATCATGGAAGTGTCCACTTCCATGACGATAAATCGCGTGTCATGGAAGTGCTTTCGTCAAGGATGACGGACACATGGCATCCACCATAACGGGTCGCCGTTAAGCTATCGGGTCCAGTTTTCGATCCGATAACCCATTAACAGCCCGAACCAATGAGGATTTTCCATGTGTAAAATTGTCATTGGCCGGAGGAAACACGTGTTGGCTCACCGTTGGGACAGATGTCATCCATTCATTGGACAAGAGGCGCCTATGATAGGTCGACGCGTGGCACGGCCCAACAGAGGCCCATTTCGGTGAAAAGGCTGGCCCGTTTGACTTGGTCAAAAGGTAACGGGCCGGCCCAAGCATGTTCCTATATAGCCCATTTACGGCCCACTAACTCACGGCCCTTTACGGCCTATCGGAATTAAGCCCAGTAGCTTCATTTGGGCCGGCCAATATGATTCCAGCCCATTATAACTCCTGGCCCATGTATGGCCCATGATGTCTTTCGGCCCATACGAGGTCATTTGTAACTCTTGGCCCATTAACGGCCCGTAGTGAATCTGGCCCGCAATGAACAGTGTATGGCTTCATACCCACTAACGGCCCATTATTCCATTGGTCCGTTTCCAACCCGTGTTATCTTTCGGCCTTCTCAGGGCCCATTTATTCTTGGGCTTATTTCCAGCATTCGGTTACTTACGACCCATTACTGGCATTTTCTGCTTGTGGGCCAAATTCAGCCTGAGGTTACAATCGGCCCGTTTGCGGCCCGTCAATCTGTTGGGCCATTTTCGTAGCATCATCAAATACGGCCGATTAACGACGGCCTATTATTGTCGGCCCATGAACGGACGCTTCCAAATCTAGCCTGTTTATGGCCCATAATGTGGTCTGTTATTGGCCCATGTTTGGCCGATCGATCATACGGCCCGTAGAAGGCCCATTGATGCTACGGCCCGTAGAAGGCCCGTTGTTTCTATGGCCCTCACAAGGCCCATTGTTTCTACGGCCCATACAAGGCCCATTGTTTCTACGGCCCGTAGGAGGCCCATGGTAACTACAGTAAATATGTAGCCCATGGTTATTGTGGCCTAGTTTTAAAAAATAGGTTATAGCGGCCAAACCACGGAAAAAGAACTACACTGACTACAAGCAAACAAATAAACAAGACAACAAGGAAATAAATAAGCAAGCAACTTACGCTAGGCTATCATGGCTATTACACATATCACATTCACTGGGCATCAAAGTTCGCCACTAGTGCAAATATAGGGAACAAAGCAGCATATCATATACACTGGTTGTCGAAGTTGGTGACTAGTGCAGATAAACGCCACAACAAAACAAGTCCAAACTGAAACTACTTCAGAAGATCTCGAGAAACAATATCCTGGGTACCCATAATGCTGGCAAGATGCTTAGCAAGCTTATTAACTTTCTCTTGTTTGGCGCTTAAATCCTCCGGCACTTGCTGTTGCACCAGAAACTATGCATCTGAATTCTGCAGGGACTTCCTCAGTCCTTCAGCTTCCTGTCACGGCACATCTGATCGATGTGTTTCAACTTGAAGTTGAGACTCAAGAAGACAAACTGATTCAGGCAGCGAGTTCGAAGAGCTTGTGCTAGCAGTAGTGGCCAGTAACTCGAACACTACATCAAGACAGGACTTTTGGGTTCTCTCACTGTCGTCAAGGTAGTTTTTATCAGCTTTCTTGGAGACCAACAGGGATGTCTCACTATCTTGAACCTTATCTGCATTACTTCCTTTACCATTGCATAACGGGGTACTATTCTCCAATATTTTGTCCGCATTCTAAAAGAGAAACAAGCAGACACATCACAGGTTTACCATGTTGTATGCGGAACTCATTTTGGTAAATTGGTTCAGTAGTAAAGTGGACAGGATAACAGCATGAACAAACATATATCTATGTACCATGGTCACTTTATGGTCTATATCATTCTACTTTTTGTTGCCAAATCAAGATAGAGACACAGTTCAAATAATATTTGTTCAAGACAAAGCCGAATAGACAGAATATAAGTGTGGGAAACTATAGAGCAATAACAACACTTGTAATGTGCATGACATGAGAACATAACTGTTTATTCAATTGAAACTGAAATCAACATAGAGCAAGTTACAACAGCAAACCAGTTAAAGAAACAGTTTCAAAACATACCTGTTCCGCTATTGGAGTTTCAATTCCATCCTTCAAATTTGAAAATAGTTGGTATGAGTAAATACAGTGATGCAAGAGAAAAGGAGTATGAACCATAGCTACAGAACCTGACCTGAGAACAATTCTTCTTCTCCTTTAAGCGTTGAGTTGGGATTCAGAGTGGTGGTCCTCGTGCTTTGGGCACTGTAGTTCCCTTACTAACTGATCGTGTTTGGGTGCTCTGTGGCGGAGATGGTTTTGTGTCAACTGGAACTGGGTTACTATCTGCTGGGGTTGGGGTTAGAAGGGGTGTAGATGGTTCTCTGTCCAACTGGGTAGGGGTACAATCTACGAGAGTCAGGGTTATGTGTGGTGGGGCTGGTTCTTGGGCAAGTACAATCGTGGTTCTATCTGCATCAACTGGTAGCACTATCTTTTCTGAAGACCGTGTTGTTACTACCTTAGATACTGCCATCACCCTCTCTAATTCAAATGGCTGATAAACAAGAAAAGTAATTGAATGTACAGACATTGTATGATAAGACAGGTGCAATGGATAGTGGGGAATAAAAGAGGGCATGAAATAATTCACATTTATGTTGTCTAACCAAACAGGATAGCATGACACAATTTCACATATATGATGGCTAACTAAACAGGATAGCATGACACAATTTCACATTATGATGGCTAACTAAAAAAGATGGAAAGACATAGTTCAAAATATGATGACTATGTAAACAGGATGACATGATATAACTATATAATGTGTTTATTAAATAGGTTGGCATGCCATAATTCACATACATGCCGCCTATGGAAACATGATAGCATGATATAATTCATGGATAGAATGACATAATTCAAAATATGATGACTGTAAACACTAAACAGGATGAGATGATATAACTATATGATGTCTTTATTAAATGGGTTGCCATGCCATAATTCAGATAGATGTTGTGTATGTAAACATGATGGCATGATATAATTCAAATATATGATTTATATAGTAAGCAAGTAAGCAGATGGCAATCCATATATGATGTAAAAACTAAGCAATGCAAGACAACATGCATGACATGGGTAATATAACCCTGCCAAGTTTGAGCATAGACCTCAGGGGGGAAATAGGACTGGTCATCAGTCTCTGAATCCTCCTCTGAGGAGCTCTCTGTAACCAGCAAGATGTCTGCTTCAGCAGGTAGCATTGTCTGCTCTGAATACCTTGTTTTCACTCCAGATACTTCCATCACCGCTTCAAATGGCATTAACTGATGCACAGGAAGAGTAGTTGAATATACAAATGTTGTCGACAAATGGAACACGTAATACAAAAAAATGATAGCATGATATAATTCACATACATGATGATTGGCTAAACAGCATGGCATTGGATAATTCACATATATAATGCCTTTGCAACAAGATAGCATTGCATAATTCACATATATAATGTCTTGCAACAAGATGGCAATGCATAATTCACATATATGGTAATTAGACACTAAACAGGTGGCATTCACACAAAGCATGTCTAAACTAATCAAATGACATAGCAATGCAAGACACCATACGCACGATATGAGCAACATAACCCTGCCAAGTTAGAGCATACACCTTGGGGGGGAATAGGACTGGTCATCTGTCTCTGAATCCTCCTCTGAGGAGCTATCCGTAACCAGCGAGATATGCGCTTCGTCAGATAGCATAGTCTGCTCTGAAGACCTTGTTTTCACTCTAGAATTTTCCATCACCGTGTCAAATGGCTGATGCACACGAAGAGTAGTTGAATGTACTAACATTGTTGACAAATGTAATACGTAACGAAAAAAAGGATGGCCTGATATAATTCACATATAAGATGACTGGATAAGCAGGATGGCATTGCAAAATTCACATATATGATGCCTGGCTAAACAAGATGGCGTTGGATAATTCACATAAACGATGAATAAACTAAACATATGGCATTCACACAAAGCATGTCTAAACTAAGCAGATGACATATTTGATGTATAAAGTAAGCGATGCAAGGCACCATATGCATGATATAACCAACATCAGCATGCCAAGTTAGAGCGAAGACCTCAGGGGGTAAATAGGAGTGGTCTTCTCCTTCTGAATCCCCCTCAGAACAGATATCTTCCTCTCGATTACAATCCGAAATGGGTGGAGGGGGCTGCCTTTGCGCCTACCATGGAGTGACGTCTGCATGAAATTTTATTGTCATGCAAGGCTCGTCTCTTTTTCTCTACATGTTCAGTTCCATTGGGTACAATAACTGACATGCATAGGACTAAAACATAGTGAGATTCTGTAAGGAGTGTATGCAGAAATCCAGAGTGATGGTAGCAACCTGTGGATAGACCCAAAAGCAATGATAGCAGGCAGATAATTGCTTCAGTTAAAAAATACAGATAATGGCTTCTTTACTGTTTGTTTCCCACCCAACATGAAACTCATAGTAGACACCAGAGATTAACCAGATAGTAGATAGATACTATTGATCGCGGTCCCGATATGTACCCCACAACCATTTAAAAACTCAAGTTTGACCATTAGTTTGGAGCTGACTCAGAGTCTAATCAATGAACAGGACGATAAAGTAGCATGTAATGTTAAGCGATGCATAATGTAAGCAGACACAAAAGAGTGTGACCTCTCTTGCGGACCCGTGTAGCCCTCGAGGTCATCTGCTCGGTTGATGATGGTAATGCAGTTGTCATGGCTGCCAGCGGCGGGGAAGAAGATCTGAGGCAGCGAAAGACGCTCTGGAGGCCGGATCTCTGCTGTGCTAGACCCTTCTATCGTTGGAGCAGCTGAGCTGGGGTGGACGACGGCGCAGCAGGAGCGGGACAAACCACACAAGGTTTTCTTTGACAACTATCTGTAAGAGAACTAATTCTGTAAGGGCTCGTTTGAATTGGAGGATTCTAACAATGCAGGGATAGGAAATACATAGTAATAGGATAGGAATGCACGTGCAAAACAGAGAATTTAAAAATACAGGGTTTCTGCCAATCTGGGTGTTTGGTTCACAAGAATTGGAAGATCACATGATGCAAAGAAGCATGGTGAGATTAAGTCAAACCACAAGAAAATGTACGGTTATAATGCTATTATGCTACTATCTCTTAGTCTTCTGCTACATGAATAGGAATTTGAAAAGGAGGACAAGTGGATAGTAAAATTCCTACGGTTTTTCTTTCAAGGAGACACTAAAGGAAGAAATCCTACAGTTTTCCTTTTCTCCATTCCTTTGAACCAAATGCGTGAATAATAGTACCATAGGAAACTTTCCAATTCCTATGTTTTTCCTTCACTTTTCCTGTCAAGCACTGCGATTCTAGCAGGCAGGCTTAAGCAAGGAAAAGCCTACACTCAAAAAAAATTGTGCTACTTCTACTACTTTGGACCCAGGCCACTGCCCTACTAGCTCAACTCCCAGGCCCATCGACAAATGCACAGCTCAAACACGCAGAGATAAATAATGATGGCATTCAAGAGAGTCCATCACGGATAGCTAAGTTGCCTGGTACCTCACTGCTTGTCATATAGTAGGAGAAACTAATCGTATTTCACGTTACTGCGTGTGCTCAGTGGAGAATATATATAACATGTAGAGTAAAAAAGAGATGCAACAAGTGTACAACCTCTTTGGCGAAGCCATGTCGATCTCAGCGTGATTGGGTTGGTCGGTGAGGATGATCCGGCTGACTTGGCTATCGGAGGAGGGGAAGAAGATCTTAGGCATCTCGAGATGGAGCCCGGGGTACTGCTCCACTGTGATGGAGGGTTTCGTCGTTGCAGCAGCTCCCGTGAGTTGTACGACGCCGAGGCTGAAGCAGGACAGGAGAGAAAATGTTAATCTGAGTGGAATTCTAACAGCATCTCCAATAGAAGACATAAAATACATAACCACTAAGTGCTAGATGTAAAATACATCAGCCGCTCATCTCTGAACTTAACTGTCGAAACTGAATTTAACTGTCGAAACTGAACTTAACTGTCGAAACTGAATTTTGCTGTCGAAACTGAATTGTGCTATCGAAACTGAACGCACTAGTAGCAGAAAAGCAGTAGCAGCAGCAGCAGCGCATGCGAGAGCTGGGGCAGCTGGTCATGTAGCAGCATCAGGTGAGGCTGCACGTCAGTCGACTGACTTTTTCATCCGTGGTCAGTCGATTTTCCAGCCGTTGGATACGAAATCAAGGGCCTGCAGTTCATCTTCAACCTCCACCTCCCAAAGCCGCCAGCCACCACCGGCCAAACAGCCGCCCCCCGCCGCCCGCGGCCGGCGGTGCACCGCCCCGCCCGCCCCGAAACGACTCCCCACCGCCGGTCCGCTGCCGCCCCGACCATCCGTCTAGCCCCCCCCCCCCCCCGCGTGCCGAGCTTTTTCTCCGGCGATCCCCACGCCATTGCCCCACCACCGCCCCCACCCCGAACCCTAAGCTAGATAGTCTGGTACCTCTCCGGCGAGCCCCCCTCCCCACTGCGGTTGGTTCTTCCTTAACTCTGGCGAGCCCCCCCCCCCCCACCCCCTGGAAAATCGACTGACCCAAAAGTCGATTCAGTCGACTGAATTGTAGCTAAATCCGAGCAGCATCGCAAGCAAGAGCAAGAGCGAGAGTAGCAGCGCGAGCAAGAGCAAGAGCAAACCAAGCAGGGGACCGAGAGCAAGAGCAGAGAAGCAGCGCGAGCGAGAGCTAAAGCAGCAGCAGCAGCTCCTACTGATGTGGACGTCGCCGCTAAGGTAGCGATGTCATGGAGGAAGTGGCCGGCGACGCCGCCGTGGATGGAGCCGCGTCGTGTCGGCTCGGGACCGAGAGCCGGCAGCACCGTGAGATCGAATCAAGAAGAAAATGCGGTGATTAGTGTACAACCTCTTTGGTGGCGCCGATTAGGCCTCAGCTTCATCCGAGGAAACAGTGATGATGATGCTCTTCCGGTGGTGCAGGTGAAGACGGCGGTGTGGGAATGGAGGTGGCGCGAAAGACGAGGGGAACGTCGGGGCAGCTCGTTGGAGGTGGAGGACGGGGTGGATGAACCGGCGGGACGACGAGATCGAGGATGGATCCTCATCTGGTATGGTGGATGAGGGACGTCGAGGTGTTGCTATTGACGACGTCGTCGGGGAAGAGGCTCCGGCTGGGTGGTGGACCGAGGAGGGCGTGGGGCTTCGCGGGTTTTCGCGGCCTCGGTGTACGAATGGGTGGGCGGATGGGATGGGAGTGGGGAACCATGGCTTAGGGGCGGGCTTGTCCGAAATGTGGGGTAAGTTATGAAAGTACCCCCACCGATTTAACCTAGGCGGTTCTTTCGGTTCAGGGGTATCACGGGCATTTCGCGTGTCGGGATTTCACAGGAGATGGGAGTTTTTGCGCACGTTGTAATTTTGGAATAGCAAGGCGCGTGTTGAGATGGAGGGAGTTGTCGGAGCACAACGAGACAAAGATATATCTTAAATATTTCGGGGTAACAAGGCGCAGGTTGAAATTTCCAGACAAGCCTAGCGTGTATTGTACCAAATCAATTCACACTTCCGTCGACGGAAAAACAAAAAGAAATCAATTCGCAGCACACAGGACTAGTCCCGTGTACTGTACCAAATCAATTCGCACTACAAATGTCATTCAAAACTTTGGATTCATGTTATGTTCAATTAAAATATTTCGCTACGTGTATAATGCATGCAACCTGCTACTCAAATGAACGTTTTAGTGCATTGCAAACGTACATACTACCGCTTCAATATGAACTAAATTTGAATTCATTTCTCTATTTGAATAAGATCTAAAATAATGATTGTTGTGAAGTCAAACCATTTGAATTTGTTTCTCTATTTTAATAAGATCTACAATCATCATTATTGTCAAGTTAAACCATCGTTTGTGTATTATCTTCACAGCACACCACATGATTACTCTCGAGTTAGATATGAACTATGTGTACTATATGAACTCGAACTCGATTTTTTGAATCCACTTTATGTTGTTTTCAAATCACAGTACATTTCAAGCTCTAGCTAGATCTTCATAATCTAAACCATGTCTCATATGTATAATGTGTTTATCACATAATGTATGGTGCCCCGCCCCCTACGCCTACAAGTATTTAGATGTGAGTTGCAAACACCACACATTACCACAAATTCAAATAAAATGTGAGATTGTTTGATATATAGTATTGTTTAGATTGTTCGATATTTAGTTGTAAGCTGCAAACGCCACACATTATCACAAATTCAAATAAAATGTGAGGTTGTTCGATGTATAGTATGTGTCACATCCCTAGTTCTGGTCTGCCTAGTGCTAGCATCTGGTGTGTGCATCATATTTAAATTTCAATGAATTTGAAATGGGGACATGTGAAAGCCTCAGAAATCATTTCTGAACATGACCAAGATAAAAATTGCTTCAAACAAGTCCAAGAAAATGTTCATGTTTTCCTCTGAAAATATTGACAAGAGGTAAAATTCAAACCAATATTTTTCGAAGCTCGGAAATATTTATTTTGGGCATTTTAGTTAATCTAATAATTATTTGCATTGGATTTATATTTGTTATATATTAAATATAAGTTCAATAATTCTGGAACTTTTTATGTGGTTCTGGATATTTCATATCTAACCCCATAATTATTTTCAGAAGCTACAAAATGGTTTTGTCTTTGAACTAAATCAAAACAGAACGACAAAAATAGAAAACAGAAATATAGAAAAGAAGCAGGCTTACCTGGCGCTTACCTGGCCCGTTTCTGTAGCTGGCCCAGCCACCAGGGGTATAGTCATCTTCAACCTCTGCCTACTGGCAGAGGTGTGTCCGCGCGCACACCCGAGCCCTACACGTCCTGCTTCACGCTGGCGCAGCCGTCCCCGAGTCGATCTCCTCGCCAGGCGACACGCACGAGCCCCCTCTTGCTCTCCTCTCTCTCTGTGGTCGTTCGCCCTCCTCCCCCTCGCATTCTCGCAGCCACCCGAGAGCCACCCGTGGCCGCCGTCGTCCCCAAGCGCCACCGCCTTCCCAGAGCTCCACTGTCCCGCGCTACCCTCTCTCGTCGATGCACGCAAGGCAGGGAGCAGCAGAACGTCGCCCCCATCGTTCCCATTGCCGCCTCTGCTTCGTCCCCGCCGTCGTCGATTTTCCGGCCATAGCGCTTCCCCCTCTTCTTCGACTCCACCCGAACCGTGGTGAGCTCACAAATGAAACCCCTCTCTCGCCCCGGCCTCGCACGTCCTCTAGTCGACGTTTCCGCAAGCTCCCGAGCTCGCCACCGCTGGCCATGGCGCCGCCGCGGCTAGAGCTACTGCAACCCGCGTCCGGGCCCGCCAACGAGCTCCGCACCCTCCCAGGAGACGAACACCACCATAGTTCCTCCTCCCATGCTCTGTGGCGTCGTTCTCATCAACGCCCGAGCTCCGGCCGCCGCAAAGCTCGACGCCGTCGGCGCTGTAGACCACCCCAGCCACTGCTGCTTGCTCCGTTGGATGCGGATGAGCACCAGCTCCACGTAGAGCCCCTCCACCACTCGTTTGGTCGCTGGGAGCAAACGTGACGCCTCCGCCGTGGACTGTGGTCGCCGGCGATTAGCCGCTTGCTAACCACGCCATTAGGGCTTAATTACCTTGTTTAGTTAACCCCCAGACACTGATAGCCTGACCCCACAGGTTCAATAAACCGACTAACCAAATCAGTTAGCGTTAATCTAATCCAGTGGACCCATGCGTCAGCATTGACTTTTCTGACGTGGCGTTTGACCGGTCCCACCTGTGTGCGACCCTAACCAGCCCTTAGTCACTGACTAGCGGGCCCCACCGGTCAGGTTTGACCTAGACTGGCCCCTGTTGACTTGCTGACGTCACACATACTTCATGCTGACGCTGTAAATATTTTCTGGGATTTAAAATAAATCAGAAATGGTTTATTATTTCAGAAAATGTTATAAACTTCTAAAAATCATAGAAATTCAACCGTAGCTCAGAATGAAATAAGTTATATATGAAAAATTATCACAAAAATCTAATCTATCCATTGGTACTGGTTTCATGCATGATAAAGCAACTTAGCATTGCTGTATAGATCAAAACATGTTAATGCACTTTGGAAATTCATAGTTTGAATTTGAATTTGAACCTTTGGTTCAAATCAACTCAAACCCTTCTGTTGCTAGCTGCATTAGCTCAAATCACAGCATATTGCCATGTCATGATCATGCATCATATTGTGCATTGCATTGATTGTGTTCTTTCTCTGTTGTCGGTGTTTGTCCCCTCTTAGTGGACGTAGTTCCGACGATGAGTTCAATGACACCGATGAAGAGTTATGTTGTCTTCAAAAGTGCCAGGCAAGCAAAACCACCTTGTTCATTCTGATACAATCCCACTCTCTCGCTCCTGCTCTCTTTACTGCATTAGGACAACAACGATTCAACTGTTACATGATGCGGTAGTTGAACCCCTTATCCTCTGCATGACCTGTCATTGCCACAGTAAATAGATGAAACCCACTAGCATGAGTAGGAGTTGTTTGAGCCCTGATGTGCCTACTCACTCATGTTTGTTTGTCATGCCTGCTACTGCTTAGAGTTGAGTCAGGTCTAATTCATCGGGGATGAATCGGAATGGTGTTGAACATGTCCTACTATGTGTGAGCTAAGTGTGTGAACACGATTTGGTAAAGGTAGCGGTGAGAGGCCATGTAGGAGTACATGGTGGGTTGTCTCATTGAAACCGTCCTCAGGAACTTAGTTCTGTGTTTGTGATCCATGAACAACTACTACCACACGTTGGGCCCTGAAATATGACCCCGCTCGACTTATTAACCCCCTTTGTCCTCTGTCCAGGAGTTGCAAGTAGTTTCTAGTGTTTGTAGCATACTGGAGGTTGTGCACAGCGCTGACCCGTGGGGTGGGCTGTGATGCGGTAGGTACGTGGCACGGTGTACCGGGCGCCCGTTTGGTGTCTCGGGAACCCTGCACACATCATTTGGGGCCGTTGAGGACACCCCGGGCCAATTTCCTTGCGGGTGGAACCCGAATAGGCGATAAACCTGGACTAGAGACTTGTGTGGTTAGTCAGGTCGTGGTCTACACCCACGTCGGCTTTCGCTTGAAGTCTGCCGAGCACATGTCGTGTGCAGACGCTAAGTGGTGGAAACATGTGTGAAGAAGTACACCCCTGGAGGGTTATAAATGATCTATTCGAATAGCCGTGTCTGCGGTAAAGGACTTCTGTGTTGCCTGTACAGTTCATAGACAAGTGAAAGTTGATATTCTAAAACTCGCAAGATAAGCGTGAGTGCTATGGATGGCCTTCTCGTAGGGAGACGGGAGCGGATCCATAGTGGTGTATTGATATGGTGAATATGTGGACTCGTGTGCGCCACCTCAAAAGAGTTACTTGCAGTCATAGTTTAGGATAGCCACTGAGTCAAAGCTGGCTTGCTGCAGTTAAACTCCACCACCCCCTTTGTTGATACTGATGCATATGTAGCTAGTTTTGATGTAAGTCTTGCTGGGTACATTTGTACTCACGTTTGCCTTTATGTTTTGCAGAGAGACGTCAGTCTCGCTAGTAGTTCCGTGTGGACTTCAATGTTTAGCTTGTTACCTCAGCTACGATCTTGTGCCCTCGGCAGGATCTCGTAGATAGTCACGCTTCTCAGCCTTTTTCATTTGTAGATGTCTGTACTCAGACATGTTAAGCTTCCGCGTGTTCTTTGACTTGTATGCTCTGAATGTGGGTCATGAGACCCATGTTTGTAATATCTCACTCTTCGGAGCCTAATGAATAAATACGTTGAGTCGTAGAGTTTTGTTGTGATGCCATGTTGTATTTGCACATATCGAGCATATTGTGCGTATGATTGAAATGCTTGGTATGTGTGGGATCCGACAACCTAGTTGTTTATCCTTGGTAGCCTCTCTTATGGGGAAATGTAGTCTAGTGCTTCCACTAAGCCATGGTAGTCTGCTACAGCCCGCTTTACCGGAGTCCTGCTAGCCCAGCACTACTGCTCCGGAACACTTAGACTGGCTGGCATGTGATTCACTTCGTTCTTGTGTCTGTCCCTTCGGGGAAATGTCACGCGGTGACATTCGGAGTCCTGCTAGCCTGCTACAGCCCGGGTTCCTGGAGTCCTGTTAGCCCAGTTGCTACAGCCTGGATTCACACGCTGCTGACCGACATGCTCGATGTTGTTTCATGTATGCCCATCCCCGTAAGTTAGTGCCACTTTGGGTTCACGACTAGTCATGTCGGCCCGGGTTATCTATCATATGGATGCTAGCGACACTATCATATACGTGAGCCAAAAGGCGCAAACGGTCTCGGGCCATGGTAAGGCAACACCCGTGGGAATACCGTGCGTGAGGCCGCAAAGTGATATGATGTGTTACATGCTAGATCGGTGTGACTTAGGATCTGGGTCCTGACAGCTTTGTTATCAGAGCCTGACTGCCTGTAGGATTACCAAGCCAAACTGGTTGAAGTTCAGTCTAGAAATGCTTTAGTTATATAAGGGAATTGATTTTGGAAGGGAGCGTAAGGCTCTTTTTACTTCTTATACCCTATGCCCTTCTGATCTGAGTCACCCTCTTCTTTTCTGCGGGGATTAAGAACTAAGCCTTCTCATCTATCTATCAGGATGACGTGTTACTAATCCATAGACTTACAAGATTGTTGGATTTAAGCCCCAGTTCAGTTTCTACTACTTCCGTGTGTTCATAGTTGGTCTCGGAACCTTGATATTGTGCTTCTGAGTGGTTATGCCACCATTTTTGCAGGATGTCTCAAATCCTTTGAGCATTTACAGCCGTTATGCTGTCCGAGTCATCCCAGGTCTCTAAATAGTCCGATGCATTTGCAAATCCCTTCTTCCCGTTTCCGATGTCCTTTTGGGCCAGTTCAACCACACTAATCGGTGAGTTGAGGTACTTTGTTGCCTCGACATATATGTTGGAGCTATTATTATGACCCTAGGTGTTTTAGGGAGTCATCTAGTAATCTAGCCATGTTTTGTGTTCCCGGTGTGATGATTCTGGCCACCATTCTCGAAAGCATCCCGTGATGCTACTTAGTAGCAGGTATTCTACTCCTGGGTTTTGAGCCCAAAATTCACCCTACCTACTTCATGTTGATAGTGTTTGCTAGTTCCCTTAAGATATTAGTAACCTTTGTGATAGTCCTCCAGGTCCGTGGTATCTCCTTCTTCCAAATACCGTGAACCATCCTTGGCAGAAATTCATTTGAACCAATGATCACAACAAGAGTGCTCTTGATGAGTTCTCTATGCTATATTGTGACTCTGCCAGTTCAACCTTTCTGCATGGGTTATCCGGAAGAAATATGTTGAACTCCTTCGACATGCTAATCCATGCATCCATAACTCAGAAAATTATATGTTCTTTGAGTTGTCCCTCTTTAATTGTATTCCGGTCCTCGTGTATCAGTTGATAGTTAGGAGTAGTCGTGCATTCGAGTTCATCGATGCCTATTATTCTTGTGGTCCGTCAAGTCGTTCTATTCCGGAATGACTAGGAGAAACAAACTCCAGTACCTCGTCCATTTCCAGGATTGGGTCAAAGTAGTTGTGCTCTGCAGATCAAATGCCAATCCAGCTTTTGCTCTGTTCTACCCTGGAGTATTACCACCTTTATGTCAGGATTGTCATGATAGGTGCACCATCTCTTATGAATTCTTGACGCAGTGATACTTCTCGCCATCATTGTTTCATTCCTCGGTTCCGTGTTATTGTAACCGGAATGCCGACAAGTGGACTGTGATGCGTAAAATCAATATTCCTAGCAACTTTGTTGCTTGGTAGCTAATGGACAATAATTTCATTCTTAGAGTGTTGGTTATTGAATCATCATCCTAAGATTGATCGTGCTACCTAGTCCATATTTCCTGGTGCACTCTTCGATCTTTGAGTTAGGACTGAATCCCTTGCTCTTCTGATCATGCCGTCTTGCCTTGAAAAGCAAGATTGTTCTCGAGCTTAATAACATATTGGTGGTTCGTGATTTTCCGAATATCTTCTTGGAAGTATTACCAGGTTGTCACCTGACCGCTATGTTGAGTTCGTGATCAAGCTGGTTCTTCCATAAACCACCCTTTCTCCAAGGATCTGTGTTGGATACCCCTGAGCTAGTTGGTCAAGCCAAACAACAACTTGGAGAGTTGGAAGATAAAAGCTTGTCTGACTTAGTTCATCTTTAAGGGATATCTTCTGTGTGTGTGTGTGTGTGTTGAAGAAGGATGATATCTTCATTGATTGGTCCTCGTGATTAGTTATTGGAACTATTGTCTTGTCAAAACTTTGATTTGAGTGTGGCCTATCATCAAATCAAATCAGAACCAATGATACTCATAATTTTGTCTTACTCATGGTTGATTCCTCGAGCATACACCATTATATCTTTGGGTCTGACCAATGCTATCACCTTGTTCACATAGTTGTGGAATTCCATTTATATGGGAACCTAGATGAATTGTTGTTGAGCCTATCGACAACATCCCTATCTCGCATGACTGTGTTGAACATTAAAGCTAGCGTTGGAAACTTTGTAAGCATTGCCTTCATGTTCCGCTCATGAGGTATACGTTTGGATGAAAGAAGTGACTTCCTCTAACTCACGTGCATTTGATGTAAGTTGTCACCGTGGATCCGAGAAATCTTGTTTTGCTTCCTCTGGAATCATCCCAAGTCAGTAATGCATATGTGCAAAGTATTCTATGGTTTGGAGACTTGCAACCTTCATTCTATATGTATCCCTAGCACGCCAAGCCACTACTTGATTTGTTCAAGATAAAGGAGTCTGTTCTAAAGTATTAATCCTTTAGGCTTCCGCGCGGAGACTTCGATATCATTAAGTATGGTTCCCCACCTAACTCGGTAGTGTTTTATTATAAGACTACTCTGTGGCCATGCTTGTCTGGGACAGCGTGTTCACATGCTTGTAGCAGAACCGGCTCATGTTTTGGAGCTTACTACCGTAGTTCATTCCCTGAGAATCTTGCAACGTCATCTCGTCGATTTGTGTTGCAATCCTTTCTTTCATACATGATGAGTCTGGAATATCCTGACACCAACCAGATCTGAATCTCAGGCAGATATGATGGTTGGAACGTTTCTCAAGAATTATAATATTGGTCTCTCTGTAACCCAGTAAAGTGGATGTCGTGGCTAACACACCCATCCGGAAGACCTATTATTGTGGTATCCTGATTGATGCCACCTCCCCATAAGGATTCCGTAGGATTTACCTCCGTAGTTATTCCTTATGGATTCTTGCGCTCCCGAAATCCGACCTTCTACTTGATGTTCAAGATACCAAACCATATCAAATGGGTTACGCTAGTACATCAAGGAGAACATTAGAAGCGGAGTGCTAAATGTCTCTTGGTCGATCGTCCAGATTTTGTTTCCTTGGCCTCGCTAGGGTGAAATCTGAGTAGATGTTATCTTCCTTTGCATCTGCATTGTCCATCACTATTCATCATGGTAGTATGTTGGGTTGCCAGGATCCTTGACACGGATGTTGGTAGAACCTTGATGGATATGGAAATGCTCAAGTTCTTGGGAGCACGCGCAAGAAAAATCATCCCTTGCGTTGTCTTCAACAAGGTAGTCCACATCGTCCATTCTAGCCCGAGTGTGTCGTTCTCCTGAACTCCGACAAACAATCAATTCGTAAATTGCCTCAGGCTGGTGAGAAGAGTTCCAATGATCTTTGTATCAAAAGTAATTCTTTTGCCACTTGAGGGAATAATTCTACGAGTCACCTTCCCTAAGGTGCCCCGTTAGGGAATCATGGCAGTTATTTCCTCGCTACTTTGAAACCACGCACCATCCTACCCAAGCGTGGAATTGTTGCCTACCAATTTGAACCCTTGTCATCTATCTCTTTCCATTGTCCCTGCTGTGTTTCGTGTCTCAGCTCGAGAGATGTTTCAATGTCTCACTCCATGAGTTGATCCTGAGTTGTTCGATCTTCGAGAAGATCGATCCTTCTAGAGTTTTCCCTTTCCTCTCGTTGTCATGTTGGTTGGAGTTCTCAGAGCAAGACATCGAGACAAAGATGGTGATTGAATCAACGTTCTTATGAGGTGCAACCTCGATCGTGAAGTTTGTGTTAGTTTGCGTCCCCCCTTCAGCTTACCCTACGCTTGAATTTCGGGACGAGATTCTTGTTTAGTGGGGGTGAGTTGTCACATCCCTAGTTCTGGTATGCCTAGTGCTAGCATCTGGTGTGTGCATCATATTTAAATTTCAATGAATTTGAAATGGGGACATGTGAAAGCCTCAGAAATCATTTCTGAACATGACCAAGATAAAAATTGCTTCAAACAAGTCAAAGAAAATGTTCCTGTTTTCCTCTGAAAATATTGGCAAGAGGTAAAATTCAAACCAATATTTTTGGAAGCTTAGAAATATTTATTTTGGGCATTTGAGTTCATCTAATAATTATTTGCATTGGATTTATATTTGTTATATATTAAATATAAGTTCAATAATTCTGGAACTTTTTATGTGGTTCTGGATATTTCATATCTAACCCCATAATTATTTTCAGAAGCTACAAAATGGTTTTGTCTTTGAACTAAATCAAAACAGAATGACAAAAATAGAAAACAGAAATATAGAAAAGAAGCAGGCTTACCGAGCGCTTACCTGGCCCGTTTCTGTAGCTGGCCCAGCCACCAGGGGTATAGTCGTCTTCAACCTCTGCCTACTGGCAGAGGTGCGTCCGCGCGCACATCCGAGCCCTACATGTCCTGCTTCACGCTGGCGCAGCCGTCCCCGAGTCGATCTCCTCGCCAGGCGACACGCATGAGCCCCCTCTTGCTCTCCTCTCTCTCTGTGGTCGTTCTCCCTCCTCCCCCTCGCGTTCTCGCAGCCACCCAAGAGCCACCCGTCGCCGCCGTGCTTCGCTCGCGTGGCCGCCGTCGTCCCCAAGCGCCACCGCCTTCCCAGAGCTCCACCGTCCCACGCTACCCTCTCTTGTCGACGCACGCAAGGCAGGGAGCAGCAGAACGTCGCCCCCATCGTTCCCATCGCCGCCTCTGCTTCGTCCCCACCGTCGTCGATTTGCTGGCCACAACGCTTCCCCGGCCTCTTCCTAGACTCCACCCGAACCGTGGTGAGCTCGCGAACGAAACCCCTCTCTCGCCCCGGCCTCGCACGTCCTCTAGTCGCCGTTTCCGCAAGCTCCCGAGCTCGCCACCGCTGGCCATGGCGCCGCCGCGGCTAGAGCTGCTGCAACCCGCGTCTGGGCCTGCCAACGAGCTCCGCACCCTCCCAGGAGACGAACACCACCACAGTTCCTCCTCCCATGCTCTGTGGCGTCGTTCTCATCAACGCCCGAGCTCCAGCCGCCGCAAAGCTCGACGCCGTCGGCGCTGTATACCACCCCAGCCACTGCTGCTTGCTCCGTTGGATGCGGATGACACCAACTCCACGCAAAGCCCCTCCACCACTCGTTTGGTCGCCGGAGGAGCAAACCCGACGCTTCCGCCGTGGCCTGTGGTCGCCGGCGATTAGCCGGCGGCTAACCACGCCATTAGGGCTTAATTACCTTGTTTAGTTAACCCCCAGACACTGACAGCCTGACCCCACAGGTTCAATTAACCGACTAACCAAATCAGTTAGCGTTAATCTAATCCAGTGGACCTACGCGTCAGCATTAACTTTGCTAACGTGGCGTTTGACCAGTCCCACCTGTCTACGACCCTAACCAGCCCTTAGTCACTTACTAGCGGGCCCCACCGGTTAGGTTTGACCTGGACTAGCCCCTGTTGACTTGCTGACATCACACGTACTTCATGTTGACGCTGTAAATATTTTTTGGGATTTAAAATAAATCAGAAATGGTTTATTATTTCAGAAAATGTTATAAACTTCTAAAAATCATAGAAATTCAATCGTAACTCAGAATGAAATAAGTTATATATGAAAAATTATCAGAAAAATCTAATGTATCCATTGGTAATGGTTTCATGCATGATAAAGCAACTTAGCCTTGCTGTATAGATCAAAACATGTTAATGCACTTTGGAAATTCATAGTTTGAATTTGAATTTGAACCTTTGGTTCAAATCAACTCAAACCCTTCTGTTGCTAGCTGCATTAGCTCAAATCACAGCATATTGCCATGTCATGACCATGCATCATATTGTGCATTGCATTGATTGTGTTCTTTCTCTATTGTCGGTGTTTTTCCCCACTCACTGGACGTAGTTCCGACGATGAGTTCGATGACACCGCTGAAGAGTTATGCTATCTTCAGAAGTGCCAGGCAAGGAAAACCCCCTTGTTCATTCTGATACAATCCCACTCTCTCGCTCCTGCTCTCTTTTACTGCATTAGGACAACAACGATTCAACTGTTACATGCTGCGGTAGTTGAACCCCTTATCCTCTGCATGACCTGTCATTGCCACAGTAAATAGATGAAACCCACTAGCATGAGTAGGAGTTGTTTGAGCCCTGATGTGCCTACTCACTCATGTTTGTTTGTCATGCCTGCTACTGCTTAGAGTTGAGTCAGGTCGGATTCATCGGGGATGAATCGGAATGGTGATGAACATGTCCTACTATGTGTGAGCTAAGTGTGTGAACACGATTTGGTAAAGGTAGCGGTGAGAGGCCATGTAGGAGTACATGGTGGGTTGTCTCATTGAAACCGTCCTCAGGAATTGAGTTCTGTGTTTGTGATCCATGAACAACTACTACCACACGTTGGGCCCTGAAATATGACCCCACTCGACTTATTAACCCCCCTTGTCCTCTGTCCAGGAGTTGCAAGTAGTTTCTGGTGTTTGTAGTATACTGGAGGCCGTGCACAGCGCTGACCCGCGGGGTGGGCTGTGATGCGGTAGGTACATGGCACGGTGTACCGGGCGCCCGTTTGGTGTCTCGGGAACCCTGCACACATCGTTTGGGGCCGTTGAGGACACCCCGGCCGGATTTCCTTGCGGATGGAACCCGAATAGGCGATAAACCTGAACTAGAGACTTGTGTGGTTAGTCAGGTCGTGGTCTACACCCACGTCGGCTTTCGCTTGAAGTCTGCCGAGCACATGTCGTGTGCAGACGCTAAGTGGTGGAAACATGTCTGAAGAAGTACACCCCTGCAGGGTTATAAATGATCTATTCGAATAGCCGTGTCCGCGGTAAAGGACTTCTGGGTTGCCTGTACAGTTCATAGACAAGTGAAAGTGGATATTCTAAAACTCGCAAGATAAGCGTGAGTGCTATGGATGGCCTTCTCGTAGGGAGACGGGAGCGGATCCATAGTGGTGTATTGATATGGTGAATATGTGGACTCGTGTGCGCCACCTCAAAAGAGTTACTTGCAGTCATAGTTTAGGATAGCCACTAAGTCAAAGCTGGCTTGCTGCAGTTAAACTCCACCACCCCCTTTGTTGATACTGATGCATATGTAGCTAGTTCGAAAAGGGAAAACAATGACAAACACAGTACGCACATCTGTAACGAACTGATCTTTTTGTTTTGGGGGACAAGGCTGTAGAGTTTGAGCATGACTAGATTTGCTGTGCTCACATAGGGAAAGGTGTCTAAAGATAACAAAACTGGGACCAACACAAATATGCTCCTTTGTAGTTTGTTCTTTGTTGCAACAGTCTGTGCATCACCCCTTCATACATCGGTAGATGCACATGGTGCTGGTGCATCACTGTCCCATGCAACTCTTTAGCTGTTGTTAATCTAAGGCCCTGTTTGGTTAAAAAGTCCCTAGTCCCTACCTGCCTAGTTCCAGGGACTAAACATGGACTAGAGGTTATTAAATAACATGCTAAAAGACCATGTTACCCCTAGTAATTAACTAATAGAGACAAGGTGCGATGCGGGGCAGGGGCAACTGTTGGAAAAAGTCCCAAAAATACTCTCCCTCGGGGTCTTCTTTCTTTAGTCCCAAATGCCCACTTTTAGTCCCTAAAAGTCCCTCCTGTTTGGTTTAGATGGGACTGACACAGAGTTTTTTTAGTCCCTACACCAAAAAGTCCCTGTAAACAAACACCCTCTAATAATGCCGCTGGAAAATTGATGCAATGCCACAGTTAAAAGCAAAGTACATGTTTAACGAATTTTATTGTTAATATAATCTCTCTGTTAATATTAATCAATGCCACCGTTTGAGAAATGTTATTGTCTTGCTTTCTTTCCCATTTAGATAAGTTAGATGCTTCTTTTTGTTGGCTTCTGTGTCATCCACCGTTATTGACCACTAGTTGTTTCCTTTGCACCTTTGTGTAAACAGGGTTATCTACTTCACCTTTTTGCTATTGTGACCTTTTGTTGCACTATACAAAACACTTTTGTTTTAAGAGTGTTTTGTGCAGTTCAACCAAAATGCCACACCGACAATGTTGCTTGATTGCTTCATCTTAGTGGAACTGCACAAGAGGAGATCTTACTTCCTATCCATGTTGGCAAATTTGGTTCAGATCTTCTTCTTGTCAGTTGTTTGAATTCCGCGTCATGACAGGTCAGTACTAGCTTTCTTTCACATGATTGTGCAGTATGCTTTCATATGTTGTGCTACTTGTACGGCAATGTTGCATCATTTTAGTGAACTACACAAATGGAGACAAGACTTCCAATCTGTATGTGCACCGTAATATCCCATTGAGGTAAGATAAGGATATTTCACAACTGTTGGCCTATATTTTGCCACTTTCATCAGAAAATTAATGTCGTTGTTTAGTGCTATACTTGTGCTCCCTAATTGACATGCCAAATCTTACATTGAAGGCGAAGCTTGTCTGTTATTGAACCAAGTGATGAAGGGGAAGAACAAGCGGAAGAAAAACAAAAATCAACTCCCGGTGCTCTAATGAAGCACTGGAACTGTGATGACACAAGTAATGATATAGTTTTGCATCTTAATTTATTGCTATGGCTAGAACGAGCAATTGTTTTGCCATTGATTTGATGCCACTCTTAATGTAATATGTAATTATCTCTACTCGTGCAAACAGGGATCTTCTTTGAAGATACCATAAGATGTTGGAAACATTAAACTAATCAAGGAGTATATAGTAAGCATGGAAACCACAGTAGATAACAACAGATGGTTCCGAAGAAGTGCTTGATCTATATGCTCTACACCATAAGCCTCCTGACAAAGGTTGGTACACGCCCATGGATTTCATCCATACGATTGAGCTTTGTCATCTCTATTGGTGTTGTGCTATTGTTTAGATATTGTCATGAGAAAGTGGTATTGTCCTTGAGAAGTCCTTCATCTGTGTTGTTTTAAATATTTCCTTTCCTTTTTCCGAGCAAACAGATATGCTAGCATTTGGTTGTCCTCTTGTCTTTGCACAACAGGATCATCCTCCTCTGAAGAAGAATATGGAGTACGTGAAGTGACTAGTTCGTATTATGCTAGGATGAAGAAGCCATGTCTATCTTCTCATCAGAAGGAGCAGTTGAAGGATGGTTACATTACTCCCCACAAGACCAAACTAACTTCATCTCAGAAGGACTGACATGTCTCCATCTTTTTGCTGTGATGCGCAAGTACAATGTTGTTCTAGGATTCTTTCCGGTGAGTTCCATTTTTTAAAGTGTGATCTACATGGACCATGTAGGTGCCTGTTTAAACTGTCAATTCATAGTACAGTTTTTTTATACTAATCACTTTTTTGTATTTGTGCAAATAGGGGTGCTCATCTTGATTTCAATGGGAACTGCACAAAATGTTTATGAATACATCGAATCATTCATTTACACCACAAGAAAGGGGGCTCCGATATGTTCAAGGCGTTGCAACATATAAGGGCGAAATCATACAAGCTACACGCGAATTTGGTTGATTTTGGTGGAACTGCAAAAAAGAACAGATGGTTTATTTAGCACGAGGTGCCATGTCAATGTCCGAACTGATGGCAAACCCTGCCCATTCCACAATCATAGGCATTTGATATTTTGGAATGGAAAACCTTGTCAAAGTTTTCTCATTGATGTACGCAAAACAACAAGCATCTGACATTTTGGAATGGGACAACCTTGTCAAATTTTGCTCATTGATGTTAGCAAGAAGATATGCATTTTCATATTTTTGAATGGGACACCCTTTGCTGTCAGCAACGTCGATCTATTTTTCTTTATTCTTTAGTTGAGTGTAAATATTGGCTCTGGCATGTGAATCGCTGAGATGCATAATCATCGATTGTTTTGAATGTTCTCTATGAATTGCCAGGCATGTGTGTTTGATTGCAATGTAGAGGAACGCTAAAAATCTGCTCAAACTCTTTGTACTCCGGTCAAAGTAGATACTTTGACTGCAGATAAAACTTGTATGCAGACTAAGAAGGACCGGAGGGAGTACATGTGAAACTGCTGCAAACGAGGTGATCACCCTGGGAATAATGCTTGTACGTTTTGTTTTGCATGTTCATCCAATGCCAGTGATACAAGAATTTGAACTAATCGAACTAAATTCATTCATGCATGGTCGGATTTCATATAAACATGCAAGATTTCATTACATTTCATACATTCTTCAACTAAAAAGGGGTGCGTTGGAGGTATAATTAATTAACCGAAGCTACCCACCTGTGTCCAGCTGAGCCGAACAGAAGCTTCTTCTCCAGCAAGCTGAGCTTCAGTGACTTAACTGCAGGTGTAGTTGCGTAACTGACATGTGGCCCAGATGCTTGTTGGGCCCACGTGTCAGTGAGCCAACTGCACCAGCAGTTAAGTAGAAGCAGCGTCCTTCTCCAACATAGCTCTCCGACTCCACATCACCGCCAAGAAGCTAATCGGCCATCAATGGTCAACCCGCCTAGCTTTGCTTCAACCGGAGGGTAGCAGCGGTGGCCTTACTTGGACCCGAGCGGCGGCGACCTACCATGTTCTACTCTTCCTCGTTTTCCGTGTGGCGCGACCTCGTTAGCAGTAGGGTGAGGCCTCGCCGGAGCCGGCGATGTCCTCTATCTCGTTGCCGGCGGGGCGGAGCCTCGGCGGAGCGAGGGAAATCCTCCCCCTCATTGCCGGCAGGGTGGGGCCTCGGCTGAGCCGGTGATGTCCTCTTCCTCGTTGTTGGCGGGGCAGGGCCTCGACGGAGTAGGGCCTCCGCCTCGGTGCCGTCGGGGCGGGGCCTCGGCGGAGCCGGCGGTGTCCTCTGCCTCGTTGTTGACGCCGCGGGGCCTCGGCGGAGCAGGGCCTCGTCGATGCCAGCGGAGCGGGCACTCGTCGGAGCCGACATTGTCCTCTGCCTCGTCCTCAGTCTCGCCAAATAGCGCCTCGCCCGCTTCATCGCCCTCTTTGTAGGCGGCCGCAGCCTCCGCCACCCGCATGCGGTACTGCCAGCTCTCGAGGCGGCCCTCGTGGGTGGAGCGGTACGAGTCGAGCAGCGCCTCCTGCTCCGCCCGCTCCGCGGCGATCTGCTCCTCCGCTTGCAGGTGCTCCTGGAGGAGATGGTGGTTGTAGGCGGCATCGGCCTGCGCCTCCCGGAACTGCTCCTCATGCTTCTGCCTCACCGTGTCCATATATTGGGCACGGGCCTCGCCGATGGTCATGGTGCAATGCACCGGCGAGGATTGCGTGGAGGAGGGGGTTGGCGCCGGATCGTCCACTACCATGTTCTCCATTGGGACGTCATCGTCCTCTGGCTGCCTGCCGGCCAGGCAGTCGGCAGCAATGGCTGCCATCTCCTTGTGGTCCGTCGTCCGCCCGTCTCGAAGAGCGCTGGAGTGCGAGGAAGCCATGGTGGGTAGTAGTGGTGTGGAGAGGAGAAAGGGAACGGAGGCGGATGACTGCGGCTATGGCCAGCACAGCAGTTTATATAGCAATGGTGGGCGGCAGAGGGACGGACGTGTGGTGCCGGAGTAGCCGCCTCGGCAACCGCGTATCATTAATGTGGGCAGCAGACGGACGGACGGACGGCACTTGTGTCGTTTGAAGGCGGAGCAATCGCTTGCACCGGGAAGCGAGGCGGGTGGCGCTGACCGTTTCAGGCGGAAATCGCGCACGGGCGAGGGAGGTGGTCTGGGTGGGCCAGGGCAGTCAGACTCGTGCTTGGCAGCGGGTCGGTCTAGCAGCCGGACATCTTGGCTCGCCAACGAGCTCGCCGAGCTAAGCGACGATAATCAGACGATGGACGTAGCTTCCGGCCAGGAGCCGACGCCACTGTCCAAGCCGGTTCATGCCGTGTTCACCATAGAGCAGGTGTGGCCGCACTTCGACGCCCTAATGGCGGAAGAGCTACCAGCGCAGGAGGACCTGTGCTGTAACCTCCGTCTCGCCAACGAGCACCGATGAACAAGCGAACGACAATGTCGTCGCGGACATGTGGCCCTATGATCCTGGCTTCCCGAATGAGCAGCGGGCGTTGTATCAGACCATCCGTAGGGCCCGTGAGGCGCTCTCTGTCGTCCTTCGAGTTGTTGCGCTCTCCGTGGCGCCGTCCTCTCGCGTTGCCAATGTGGTCAACAGACATGAGGAATGAGGAGATGACTTTACTTGGAGAGGATGATAGTGGGGAGCCACCAGGGCCATAGCCGCACGTACGCAAGTGCCTCCTTATAATATATTACAACTGTAAAAAAATTGCTTCCTCCTGGCTTCCTGACATCATGGTCCCACACCATTGTCAACCTATGTAGTCAATAAATGAGAGAATTGCAAAAGGAGTGGCCGACAGCTGGGACCAAGCAGCTCGAGCAGTATTTGTGTTTTTGAGGTGTGAGCACTGCAGAGTTTTTCTTGAGCGATGTTTTCATTTTTTTTAGACAAGAGCGATGTTTTCGTTGTTGTTCAGAGGAGAGCAAGGTATTAACTGGGCGGGATGTGGCTCGTCTAGTCCAGTCCAGATATCCAGCCCAGATATTAATTTTTTTCAAGCTGAAAATGGCTAGCCCAGCTATACTTTTTTTGAGGAATACCCAGGCAAGGTCAACTTGTTATTCTCCGCCCCGCTGGGCTGCAAATCTTTCCTAGGAGGGATGCATTAGGCTTAACAAGAAAATAGGCTTTAAGAAATAATAAATGGGATGTAATTATAAAAACTGGGTTGTAACTATAAAAAATGCACCAAACACGTAATTAGTTTATAAAATATAATTTTTGGATTTTGAAAATTTTAATTTCATTAATTGTTGCACGTGCAATGTTTCGTTGGATTTTTACATAAGACAAATTTATATTGAAATTGTATTTAATCTGACTAGAAATTTAGGGATAAAAATATTTCGGATCCCATCAAAATGTGGGAAATTTTATTGAATTCTGTTTTGAACGGTTGGTTGAAATTATTAATCGTTGTCCTAGCTAGAAAATGGGTTGTACTTTTAACAAACTGTAAATGGGCTGTAGTAAATTCCATTAGAATTCAAAAATGGGCTGTACATTCTTACAAATCTCAAATGGGCTATAAGTTCTCTGCCACACATTTGTGGGCCTACTAAGTTGACGTGTCCCCTAAAAAAATAAGTTGACGCGTATGCAAGGCTTTATCAACTTATAGTCAACACACGGTTCTAGCAATAGTAGCCGTTGGATGTCCATTCAACGGATGTCGTGTTTCTTCTTCAATCTCAGATATTCTAGCTTCACCCGCCAAAAAATGATTCCTCCCCCTGACATCTGGGGAGCACCGTTTCGGAGGCTGACCTGTGGGCCTACTAAGTTGACGCGTACCAAGGGCTTTGTCAACTTAGTCAATATAAACGATTCTTGCTGCAGTGACCGTAGGATGTCCATCCAACAGCCTTCGTGCTTCTTCAACCTCTGGTCTTCTTGCTCCAGCCGCCCAAAGTAGCGCCGGTCGTGCCACCTGCTCCTGCCTCCCATGGCCAGCGGTGCTGCTGCAGAGGCCTCACAACCCCCTAGTACTCCCACCGCTGGCCAGGCCCTGTAGCGACGGCAGCCTCACACCGCAGCCGAACCAGTGAACCCTCGTACACCTCTTTGTGTGGGCATCCACTGCCGCGTCTTCCCCGGCTCCGCGTCGTTCCCTTCCTAGGCCTCGCCATCGTCCACCGCCTTGGTGCTCTCGGCGCGGCGTGGTCAATGTGGTCAATGAACTACTTCCATCAAAAGAGTATTATACGTTGAGAGGCTGACAGCTGGGTCCACGGCCGCAGCAAGGAAGTGCCTCCTTATTACGCGCAAAATAATTATTTCCACTTGACAGCAGGGACCCACCGGACGGGCCACCGTATTTTGCGAAAAGAAACGTTTCCCCCTGACTGCTGGGACCCACCAGCTACATCTTCTCATGCAAGGAAGTGTGTCCATATTACGGACAAAAAAAAAGATTCGCCCCTGACTGCTGGGACCCACCAGCTACATCTTCGCACGCAAGGAAGTGCCTGACAGTCGGGACCCACCCGGTCGAAGCGTACACAGCGTTGTCATTCTGGTCGCGAACGTGTATGTACATACTGGTCGATTGGTCTGTCTGCAGGCTGCAGCGATGAACCGTGGCCGTGTAAGGAAGGGCACGTGTCGTAGTAGAGGCGTGCACGTAGCATGTACACGTACATACATCGGTCAGGGTGCAAGAAAGTAAATACGGCCACGTACGTACATACGGGCGGGGTCTCGAATGCCTACTCACGCATACGTACGGCCAGGGCTCGTGTACATGGCTGGGTCAGAACGGAGAAACTGCGTCGTCGTCGTGTTCATGGGGAGGCAACGGAATGCGTCGTGTTCATCGGGAGGCAACGGGACGTGTGTTGTTCATCGGGAGCCAACCGGCTTGGACGGAACAGCCCATGGAAACGAGCCCTACCGTACCGCAGAACGGAGCAAACGGCCTTGTGTTCGACCGGCCACGGTCGAAACGGGATCCTGTTCATCGGGAGGGGTCTGGCGTACCGCAAAATGGAGGAAACGTTCCTCCTACGGTCGAAACGGGGTCCTGTTGATCAGGAGGGGTGTGGCGTACCGCAAAACAGAGGAAACGGACTTGTGTTGGAGCGCTACTATCGAAACGGGGGTCATGTTCATCGGGAGGGGTGTGGCGTACCGCAAAACGGGACTCCACGGGATATTGTTCATCTCCACCGTCGATTGCCTCCACGGGCTACTGTTCATCCACCGTCGACCTCCTCCAGCCTCCACCTGCGACTGTTCATCCACGGGCTCCTGTTCATCCAGCCTCCACCGCGCGCTCCTCCACCGGCTACTGTTCAACCATCCCTCTCCACGGGGTCCTGTTCAACCACCCCTCCACGGGCTACTGTTCATCCAGCCATCCACCGACTACTGTTCAACCAGCCCTCCATGGGATCCTGTTCATACAGCCCTCCACGGGGTCCTGTTCATCCACCAGCTCGATCGATCGGGGTCCTGTTCATTCAGCGGCAATGGCCTCTACTACCACGGGGTCTTGTTCATCCAACCCCCCACTAGGAACTGTTCATCCAAACCCCCCCAACAACGCTCACTGTTCATCAAGGGAAGGTGGCAGCAGTGTGCTACCTCTTGAGCACTGCTTTGGTTTTCCCTTGAAGAGGAAAGGGTGATGCAGCAAAGTAGCGTAATTATTTCCCTCAGTTCTTTAGAACCAAGGTATCAATCCAGTAGGAGGCTACGTGCGAGTCCCTCGCACCTACACAAACAAATAAATCCTCGCAACCAACACGATAAGGGGTTGTCAATCCCTACACGGTCACTTACGAGAGTGAGATCTGATAGATATGATAGGATAATATTTTTGGTATTTTTATGATAAAGATGCAAAGTAAAATAAAAGCAAACTAAAAAAGCAACGGAAATAACTAAGTGTTGGAAGATTAATATGATGGAAGATAGACCCGGGGGCCATAGGTTTCACTAGTGGCTTCTCTCAAGAGCATAAGTATTTTACGGTGGGTGAACAAATTACTGTTGAGCAATTGACAGAATTGAACATAGTTATGAGAATATCTAGGTATGATCATGTATATAGGCATCACGTCCGAGACAAGTAGACCGACTCCTGCCTGCATCTACTACTATTACTCCACACATCGACCGCTATCCAGCATGCATCTAGAGTATTAAGTTCATAAGAATAGAGTAACGCCTTAAGCAAGATGACATGATGTAGAGGGATAAATTCATGCAATATGATAAATAAAAACCCCATCTTGTTATCCTCTATGGCAACAATACAATACGTGCCTTGCTGCCCCTACTGTTACTGGGAAAGGACACCGCAAGATTGAGCCCAAAGCTAAGCACTTCTCCCATTGCAAGAAAGATCAATCTAGTAGGCCACACCAAACTGATAATTCGAAGAGACTTCCAAAGATAACCAATCATACATAAAAGAATTCAGAAGATTCAAATATTGTTCATAGATAAACTTGATCATAAACCCACAATTCATCGGTCTCAACAAACACACAGCAAAAGAAGATTGCATCGAATAGATCTCCACGAGAGAGGGGGAGAACATTGTATTGAGATCCAAGAAGAGAGAAGAAGCCATCTAGCTAATAACTATGGACCCGAAGGTCTGAGGTAAACAACTCACACTTCATCGGAGAGGCTATGGTGTTGATGTAGAAGCCCTCCGTGATCGATGCCCCCTCTGGCGGAGCTCCGGAACAGGCCCCAAGATGGGATCTCGTGGGTACAGAAGGTTGCGGTGGTGGAATTAGGTTTTTGGCTCCGTATCTGATCGTTTGGGGGTACGTAGGTATATATAGGAGGAAGGAGTACGTCGGTGGAGCAACGTGGGGCCCACGAGGGTGGAGGGCGCGCCTGGGGGGTAGGCGCGCCCCCCTACCTCGTGGCTTCCTCTTTGATTTCTTGACGTAGGATCCAAGTTCTCTGGATCATGTTCGTTCCGAAAATCACGTTCCTGAAGGTTTCATTCCGTTTGGACTCCGTTTGATATTCTTTTTCTACGAAACTCTGAAATAGGCAAAAAAAACAGCAATTCTGGGCTGGGCCTCCGATTAATAGGTTAGTCCCAAAAATAATATAGAAGTGAATAATAAAGTTCAATAATGTCCAAAACAGAAGATAATATAGCATGGAGCAATCAAAAATTATAGATATGTTGGAGACGTATCAAGCATCCCAAGCTTAATTCCTGCTCGTCCTCGAGTAGGTAAATGATAAAAAAACAGAATTTTTGATGTGCAATGCTACTTGGCATAATTTCAATGTAATTCTTCTTAATTGTGGTATGAATATTCAGATCCGAAAGATTCAAGACAAAAGTTTAATATTGACATAAAAATAATAATACTTCAAGCATACTAACTAAGCAATCATGTCTTCTCAAAATAACATGGCCAAAGAAAGTTATCCCTACAAAATCATATAGTCTGGCTATGCTCTATCTTCACCACACAAAGTATTTAAATCATGCACAACCCCGATGACAAGCCAAGCAATTGTTTCATACTTTTGGTGTTCTCAAACTTTTTCAATCTTCACGCGGTACATGAGCGTGAGCCATGGACATAGCACTATATGTGGAATAGAATGGTGGTTGTGGAGAAGACAAAAAAAAAGGAGAAGATAGTCTCACATCAACTAGGCGTATCAACGGGCTATGGAGATGCCCATCAATAGATATCAATGTGAGTGAGTAGGGATTTCCATGCAACGGACGCACTAGAGCTATAAGTATATGAAAGCTCAACAAAAGAAACTAAGTGGGTGTGCATCCAACTCGCTTGCTCACAAAGACCTAGGGAATTTTGAGGAAGCCCATCATTGGAATATACAAGCCAAGTTATATAATGAAAAATTCCCACTAGTATATGAAAGTGATAAAATGAGAGACTCTCTATCATGAAGATCATGGTGCTACTTTGAAGCACAAGTGTGGTAAAAGGATAGTAACATTGTCCCTTCTCTCTTTTTCTCTCATATTTTTTTATTTGGGCCTTTTCTTCTTCTTTTTTTATGGCCTCTTTTTTTCGTCCGGAGTCTCATCCCGACTTGTGGGGGAATCATAGTCTCCATCATCCTTTCCTCACTTGGGACAATGCTCTAAAAATGATGATCATCACACTTTTATTTACTTACAACTTCAGCAATTACAACTCAATACTTAGAACAAAATATGACTCTATGTGAATGCCTCCGGTGGTGTACCGGGATATGCAATGAATCAAGAGTGACATGTATAAAGGAATTATGAACGGTGGCTTTGCCACAAATACGATGTCAACTACATGATCATGCAAAGCAATATGACAATGATGGAGCGTGTCATAATAATCGGAACGGTGGTAAGTTGCATGGCAATATATCTCGGAATGGCTATGGAAATGCCATGATAGGTAGGTATGGTGGCTGTTTTGAGGAAGGTTTATGGTGGGTGTATGATACCGGCGAAAAGTGCGCGGTATTAGAGAGGCTAGCAATGGCGGAAGGAAGAAAGTGCGTATAATCCATGGACTCAACATTAGTCATAAAGAAACCATATACTTATTGCAAAAATCTACAAGTTATCAAAGCAAAGTATGACGCGCATGCTCCTAGGGGGATATATTGGTAGGAAAAGACCATCGCTCGTCCCCGACCGCCACTCATAAGGGAGACAATCAATAAATAAATTATGCTCCGACTTCATCACATAACGGTTCACCATACGTGCATGCTACGGGAATCACAAACTTTAACACAAGTATCTCTCAAATTCACAACTACTCAACTAGCATGACTCTAATATCACCATCTTTATATCTCAAAACAATTATCAAGCATCAAACTTTTCTTAGTATTCAACACACTCATAAGAAAGTTTTTACTAATCTTGAATACCTAGCATATTAGGATTATTTAAGAAAATTACCATGCTATTTAAAACTCTCAAAATAATCTAAGTGAAGCATGAGAGATCAATAGTTTCTATAAAACAAATCCACCACCGTGCTCTAAAAGATATAAGTGAAGTACTAGAGCAAAAACTATATAACTCAAAAGATATAAGTGAAGCACATAGAGTATTCTAATAATTTCCGAATCATGTGTGTCTCTCTCAAAAGGTGTGTACAGCAAAGATAATTGTGGTAAACTAAAAAACAAAGACTTGAATCATACAAAGATGCTCCAAGCAAAACACATATCATGTGGTGAATAAAAATATAGCTCCAAGTAAAGTTACCGATGGAAGTAGACGAAAGAGGGGATGCCTTTCGGGGCATCCCCAAGCTTTGGCTTTTTGGTGTCCGTAGATTATCTTGGGGGTGCCATGGGCATCCCCAAGCTTAGGCTCTTGCCACTCCTTGTTCCATAATCCATCAAATCTTTTACCCAAAACTTGAAAACTTCACAACACAAAACTAAACAGAAAATCTCGTGGGCTCCGTTAGCGAAAGAAAACAAAAGACCACTTCAAGGTACTATAATGAACTCATTCTTTATTTATATTGGTGTTAAACCTACTGTATTCCAACTTCTCCATGGTTTATAAACTCTTTTACTAGCCATAGATTCATCCAAATAAGCAAACAACACGCGAAAAACAGAATCTGTCAAAAACAGAACAGTCTGTAGTAATCTGTAACTAACGCAAACTTCTGGAACTCCAAAAAATCAGCCAAAATAGGAAGACCTAGAAAATTTGTTTATTGATCAGCAGCAATTGGAATCAATATTTTATCACGTTCTGGTGATTTTTAACAATTATTTTTGTGAACAGAAAGTTTCTGGAAATTACAGCAAGATCAAATAACTATCATCCAAGAAGATCCTATAGGTTTAACTTGGCACAAACACTAATTAAAACATAAAAACAAATCTAACCAGAGGCTAGATAAAATATTTATTCCTAAACAGAAGCAAAAAACTAAAAATAAAATTGGGTTGCCTCCCAACAAGCGCTATCGTTTAACGCCCCTAGCTAGGCATTGAGATTTCAATGATGCTCACAAGAAAGACAAGAATTGAGGCACAAAGAGAGCATCATAAAACACGTGACAAACACATCTAAGTCTAGCATACTTCTTATGCATAGGCATCTTATAGGCAAACAAATAATCAAGGCAAGCAAAAACTAGCATATGCAAGGAAGCGGAGAGAAACAATAGCAATCTCAACATAACGAGAGGTAAATTAGTAACATGAAAATTTCTACGACCATATTTTCCTCTCTTATAATAATTACATGTGGGATCATAAAAAAATTCAACAAAATAGCTATCACAATAAATATTTTCAACACGATCCACATGCATGCAAAGTTGACACTTTTCCAAAAGAGTGGGATTAACATTAACTAAAGTCATGACCTCTCCAAACCCACTTTTATCAAAAAACTCATAAGATTGAACATTCTCCAAATATGTGGGATCTAAAGTCGACACTCTTCCAAACCCACTTTCAATATTATTGCAAACATTATTATCAATCTCATATTCATCATGGGGCTTAAATAAATTTTCAAGTTCATAAGAAGAATCACCCCAATCATGATCATTGCAACAAATAGTACTCGTAGCGAAACTAGCATCCCCAAGCTTGAGGGTTTGCATATCATTAACACAATTGACATTAAGAGAACATATAATAACATCATTGCAATCATGCTTTTCATCGAAGGAACTATCAAGTATGGGTGCAATAGCAATGATCTCACGTTTAACATAAGGAACTATAGCAAATTCATCTTCATAAATATTGGCATCATGGCCACAAGAATAGCAAGCATCATGTTCATCAAGGGATATTTCAATCAAATCATCGGAATCATCATTATCTATAGATTCATGCATATCATTATTTTCTTCCAAAGCAACGGTCATTCTCTCAATAAATTCTTTGACATAGACATTATGAGCATAGTTTTCATAGCAATATTTAAGTATGTCAAAAATTTCAGATTCGTAGAGAGTAGTAGCACACTTTTCAATCAAAGAAGCAACTTCATAAGCACCCTTAAAAGCAACAAATTCTTCAATTTGTTCGATATCATAGTAACTATAAACACCCTTTGCATAAGAAGATAAGATTTCATTATCATTAAACTCACATAGGTAGGGAAGGTGTTTTTTAGGGTTCTTAGAGCAACAAGTAAAATCATGAATTTCACACAGATTCCAAGCATAACACAGCAATTTGTTTATTTGATTCCATCAGAGTTTCCCTTTTTCAGACAAACGGTGATGCACAAAATGAGCATGCTAATCTAAAAATTTCCCATCAACTAGGCTAGTTGGGGTTTCAGCACGAGCGCATAAGGATCGAAGATGATCCAAGTAGAACTCTTTAAGTGGATCCATATCAATAGATTTTTAGCAAGCAAAGATGCAAGCAAATAGAAGGCACGTGGAAACACAAACAAAAAGGCATACGAGAAGAAGGCAAAGAAAAGGCGAATGAAACGGCAAGGTTGAAGTGGGGGAGAGGAAAACGAGAGGCAAATGGCAAATAATGTAATGCGGGAGATAAGGGTTTGTGATGGGTACTTGGTATGTTGACTTTTGCGTAGACCTCCCCAGCAACGGCGCCAGAAATCCTTCTTGCTACCTCTTGAGCACTGCGTTGGTTTTCCCTTGAAGAGGAAAGGGTGATGCAGCAAAGTAGCGTAAGTATTTCCCTTCGTTTTTTAGAACCAAGGTATCAATCTAGTAGGAGGCTACGCGCGAGTCCCGCGCACCTACACAAACAAATAAATCCTCGCAACCAACGCGATAAGGGGTTGTCAATCCCTACACGGTCACTTACGAGAGTGAGATCTGATAGATATGATAGGATAATATTTTTGGTATTTTTATGATAAAGATGCAAAGTAAAATAAAAGCAAAGTAAAAATCAACGAAAATAACTAAGTGTTGGAAGATTAATATGATGGAAGATAGACCCGGGGGCCATAGGTTTCACTAGTGGCTTCTCTCAAGAGCATAAGTATTTTACGGTGGGTGAACAAATTACTGTTGAGCAATTGACAGAATTGAGCATAGTTATGAGAATATCTAGGTATGATCATGTATATAGGCATCATGTCTGAGACAAGTAGACCAACTCCTGCCTGCATCCACTACTATTACTCCACACATCGACCGCTATCCAGCATGCATCTAGAGTATTAAGTTCATAAGAACATAGTAACGCCTTAAGCAAGATGACATGCTGTATAGGGATAAATTCATGCAATATGATAAAAACCTCATCTTGTTATCCTCGATGGCAACAATACAATACGTGCCTTGCTCCCCCTACTGTCACTGGGAGAGGACACCGCAAGATTGAACCCAAAGCTAAGCACTTCTCCCATTGCAAGAAAGATCAATCTAGTAGGCCAAACCAAACTGATAATTCGAAGAGACTTGCAAAGATAACCAATCATACATAAAAGAATTCAGAAGATTCAAATATTGTTCATAGATAAACTTGATCATAAACCCACAATTCATCGGTCTCAACAAACACACCGCAAAAGAAGATTACATCGAATAGATCTCCACGAGAGAGGGGGAGAACATTGTATTGAGATCCAAAAAGAGAGAAGAAGCCATCTAGCTAATAACTATGGACCCGAAGGTCTGAGGTAAACTACTCACACTTCATCGGAGAGGCTATGGTGTTATGTAGAAGCCCTCCGTGATCGATGGGATCTCGTGGGTACAGAAGGTTGCGGCGGTGGAATTAGGTTTTTGGCTCCGTATCTGATCGTTTGGGGGTACGTAGGTATATATAGGAGGAAGGAGTACGTCGGTGGAGCAACGTGGGGCCCACGAGGGTGGAGGGCGTGCCTGGGGGGTAGGCGCGCCCCCTACCTCGTGGCTTCCTCTTTGATTTCTTGACATAGGGTCCAAGTCCTTTGGATCATGTTCGTTCCGAAAATCACGTTCCCGAAGGTTTCATTCCGTTTGTACTCCGTTTGATATTCTTTTTCTGCGAAACTCTGAAATAGGCAAAAAAATAGCAATTCTGGGTTGGGCCTCCGGTTAATAGGTTAGTCCCAAAAATAATATAAAAGTGAATAATAAAGCCCAATAATGTCCAAAACAGAAGATAATATAGCATGGAGCAATCAAAAATTATAGATACGTTGGAGACATATCACAGTGTTCGATCGGCTTCAGTTAGCAGCAGTAGTGAAGGAATCACTCGATCGGGTTCAGTTAACAGCCATCGATTGATCGCTTGGGTTCAGTAACGCATAGCCTGCAGTGCAATCGCTCGGGTTCAGTAGGCGAATGCCTCGCTCGGGTTCAGTTAGAGCCCAACACCTCACACCCACGCGCCTACGTGTATGAGAGAAACGCGCATCGCTCGGCCCCCGACCACCCACCGTAACCGGGAACTGTTTTTTTCGTCATGCACGGCCCAAAGAATGTCATGCAGCTGCGTCTCTGGCCCGCCCAGGACGAAAAGCCCATTTTCTTTCATGATTTTTTGTCATAGAAGTAGGACCCCAACACATCTACGATGATACCGGGTTTTGTCACAATTATCATCATAGAAGTGTCATAAGTATGACAGAAACAAATCGTTCGGCCCAAAATGTCACAGATGTGTCTTTTTTGTAGTGTATATGAGAGCCGCGGTTATCACGACGTTGCACGACTATCTCGGTTAGGGATATGTCGTAGGCCAGGTCTGCCATGGATATTGCAGATGCACACGGTGCATGGATGATACAACATCTCAGCAGTTAACGTCAAGGAAAGATGGCGGGTCTGGGAAAATCGTGTACATGGGGCATCAAAGATGGCTCGAGAAGGACGACCCATGGAGAAACCGTGGAGATCTATTCAATGGTGAGGCAGAGCATCGAGGACCTCCACGTAAGCGGAGTGGTGCCCAAATCGATGAGCTATTGAAAATCTGGGAACAGTGCCCTGCGTCGGGAAAGACGATGAAAATGGCGCCTGAGCCGTTGCTGAAGGTGTGGAAGACGAGGTCTGTTTTCTGGGTCTTGGAGTACTTGGCCAAACTCGACACACCTCATTGCCTTGATCAAATGCATATATGTAAGAATGTCCTTGAGAGCTTGCTTGCGACACTGATGAACATGCCGGATAAGACCAAAGATGGGCCGAAGGCAAGAAAATGCTTGCAAGATTTGAAAATCAGGGAAGATCTGCACATGCCACCCTGTAAAAAGTCAGAGGAGACACAGACGGAGATAGAGGCACGGGAGAAGAAGGGAAAAAAGTAAAGGAAGAGGATTATTGCCCCCCTTCTTGCTTCACCTTAAGTCCGGCTGAGATCAATTCTTCAAGTGCCTTACCGGTGTCAAAATTAGTTCCGGTTATTGTGGCAAGATAAGCAGATATCTAGGCACAAAGAAGAAAAGGTTCGGCGGGATGAAGTCCCATGACTTTCATGTGATGATGACGCAGATACTACCTGTTGCCCTTAGAGGGATAGTGGACAAGCACGTCCGTGACATGCTTACTGATCTCTGCAACTTTTTCGACGTCATCTCTCGAAAGTCGATCAGTGTGAAGCAGCTCCGAAGGCTACAGGAAGAGATCGTTGTGATACTAAATGAGCTTGAGATGTACTTCCCGCGCGCCTTCTTTGATGTCATGGTGCATCAGTGTGTCCATATTGTGGACGACATAATAGACCTTGGGCCGTCATTCCTGCACAACATGATATCGTTTGAGTGGATGAATGGAATCATCAAAGGATTCGTTCGTAACATGTCCCGTCCGGATGGAAGCATCGTCCCGGGCACTCTGACACAAGAGTGCATCTCTTTCAGCGAGAATTTTCTATATGGCGCAGACCAGTCGCCTGGTGTTGGTTTGCCCGTTAACAAGCACGATGGGAGGCTCGAAGGAGAAGGTCACTCCAACGGTCGCAGGGAACTGCACGTGGCATACTCAGATCGACGCAACGACTTCGAGAGCAAACTTGGTAGTGCTACAACACCTAGACCAGGTAGATCCTTTCGTGGCACTGCACAAAGAAACTATCACAAAAGAAGTATCATGACCGGGGGGTATGCAGGACGGACGCCGAAGTTACTAGAGAGCACAGCTCCACTTTCCTGCATTGGTTCAAAGATCCTATTATTGCTAATCCCCCGGAAGAGGGATCTAACGACGGATTGCTCATATACGCCTTAGCACATGGCCCCTCACCCAACCTCGTCACCTATCAGGCATACGATATCAACGGATACACGTTCTACACGGAGGCCAAAGATATGGACAATGATGATCACAACTCAGGGGTGACTATGGAATGCATGACCGGCAGCGACAACGGCGCAACTGAGAGATTTTACGGAAGGGTCGAGGAGATCTGGGAGCTTGACTACTCTGGACTGCACAATGCGACGATGTTCCGTGTCAGATGGGCTAAAAATGTCGAAAGAGAAAACCGGTATTTCACTACCATGACTATACCCGACGCCAAGAGCGCTACCGTGAACGCTATCACAAAAAATGAGCCATGGGTACACGCTAAGCACGTGACACAATGCTTCTTCATAACTGACCCATGCAATCCCAGCCGTGTTGTCGTGAGAAGAGGCAAAATGAACATCATTGGAATGGATGGAGTCACCAACGAGGAAGACTACGACCAGTACGGCAACCCAATGAGGGAAGATGACGATGACGATGAAGTATACGTCAAAAGAAGAATCAATACTACATCACCTAAGAAAGATCGTACTCCATGAAAAAGGAAAAGTCACAAGGAGGGGCTCAATTATTCTTCAACGAATAAGAAGGGAAAGAAGCTCACTCAAAAATGAAAACAACGACCTTGAGGAACCATTATCGGTCAAATGATGTAATATATATGTTCCTATTTTGTGTACACACTTAACCGTTATGCATGGGTCAAATGATGTAACATATATGTTCCTATTTTGTATACATACTTATCCGTCAAATGATGCAATATATATCGCCTTAGTTATATCCTTCCCTTCGTTCCTGCTCTCAGAAAAAAGGAAAAGAAAAGAAAAGAAAAAGAAGGAAAGAAAAGGGAGAGAAAGTAAAGGAAAAGAAAATAGAAGAAACAAACATGAAAAGTGCTATAGGTACTGGTTATAGCAGTAGCGTTTTTCTAAAAAAGCATTATAGCTACATTAGATAGCAGTAGCGCTTCTTGGAGAAACACGCTATAGCTAATGTTGATAGCAGTAGCGCTTCTTGGAGAAATGCGCTATAGCTAAATTAGCTATAGTGCGTTTTGTTGAAACGCGTTGCTGCTATATTGACTTAACACCCCCACCCCCGCCGGTTTCCCGCCTCTGCTTCTTCCCCCAAATCTCTCTTCTTCCCCCCTCGTCACTGTCGGAGCCCGTGCAGCCGCCGTTGCCCGAGCGCCGACATCGCACGCCCCCTCCCTCGTCGTCGCCCAAGCCCGACATCAACGCCGAGCACCTCCTCCCTCGCTGTTGCGCCTCCTCCCTCGTTCGCCCGACCCTGACCTCGACGCCGCTCCGACCTCCTCCCCTCACTACCTCAACCGTCGTCGGGCCTGCCTCCTCGCCGTCAACGCCCCTATCTCCTCATCGTCGACGCCCCTGCACCCTCTGTAAGCCCCCCACCGGTCCTCTCTCTCTGCCATTAGGGTTCTAGGGTTCTTAGGTTATGTTTTTAGTTAGGGCACTAGGTTAATTAGGTTATATTTTTAGTTAGGGTAAGGTTAATTAGGTTCTTAGGTTAATTTACTTAGGTGAATACTTTGCAAGAGGGCAGTAGGTTAGTTTAGTTATTTGTTTTGCGGTGATGAATTTATTATGAACCCTAGTTAATTAGTTCGTATGAACCCTAGTTAAAAAACAGAATTAGTATGGGTTAAATGAATTCTAGGTATTTTAGGTGTTTAATTTTTTAGTTAAAGCAATTGTTGCTATTTAAATATGCAAATTCTTCAAGTTCTATATTTTTGTTGCTGTTATATGCAAATTTGAAGTGGACATCTGACATGTCGACATGTGATTTGGACATGTGATGTTTGGAATTTGGACATTTGATATTTGTAAAATGATGGTTATGTGCAGGGTAAATGATCCGAGTGGCCCATGTTTCACCGGAATGTTGATTCATTTCCGTTCCGGTGAATTTCAGGCGCTCGTTATCTCCACTTTTTAGCAAAGGTCATGCCGAAATTTCCCGTGAATTTTGGCATGACTTGTGCTAGAAAGTAGGCATATCCAGTGCCAGGATTTGCTGCGACGGGAATGAAAGAGCATTCCGGCAAACGTAGACCTTTTTTATGTCATTTCTCATTTTATTATAGTTTTAAAATTAAACGAGGAGACTTAATCATAGGAAACATGTCGAACACGAAGAAACCGGGCCTTCTGACCAAGATGCAAATGAGATGGATTATGAGGGTGAACAACAGTACCTCGAATTTTTGTCTGCTAAGAAGAGTCAAGGTTTGCAGGTCGGCCTCGATCATGGTACTGATGCCGACATCGACACCGACAGCGCTGGAACCGACGGCGGTGCCGAGACCGGCGGGGAAGGTATCGGCGGCGAAGATACCGGCGAGGAAGGTACCGGCACCGATGCCGCTACCAAAAAGAAGAAGCAGAAGAAGCAGAGGATACGAAAACCTAACAAACTCAGCATCAGACGACTGGTGATCACAAATACGGCCCCTGGCAAGTTTGAGCCATTAGTGCCGGAAGAACCTCACAAGTGCTATGGGAACCAAGTATGATGCATCCTACGGGAATGCTTGAGCATCAACGGCGATGACTTAAGGAGTAAAGAACATTTGAGGTAGTTGCTCCTGACAAAGTTGCATAAGAGATTCAAGTTCCCCGACCGGGATGATAGCATAGAACAACTGTGGGATGATCCAAAGATGAAAAAGATTAACAATCACACCATGGGCATGTTCAGCAATGATTTGGCCTCCTGGAAAGGGAGGGTGAAATGAGCTATTGAGGCTGAGGAACCCCTGTCCAAGATTCTGGAGGAAAATCCGACACTTATGAAGAGGAGTTCTGAAAGTTCAAGGACACTTGCGCTACCGAGGTAGCCAAGGCTAAGGCTGCGAAATTCAAGAGCCTTCAGCAAAGGAACACGGGGAAGCATCGCCTCGGAAGCCGTGGCTACCTTGGCAAAAGGCCCATATGGGATAAGGAGGACATGGAACGTGAATCCGCAGGTCTCCCAGACCCCTTCGCAAAGTTAACCAACCCCTTGGAGTGTGACTTCATCAGGGCCCGCTACAAGTGGGACAAGGAAAAGAAGGTTTTTTACACGGACCAAATCATGAGAAAATTGATTAGAATACTGGTAGTTATTCTTTTACCACCTTACATTTAGCTCCTGATCAAGTCGACTACACATTCGTAAACGGTTCACGTTCCTTCTGCAGGAGAAGCAACACCAGCTTGTAGCCGAAAGCCCTACTTCACCGATGAGGCCCAAGTGGGACACCCCTCTCAACCGGGCCTTGAACGAACTTAAGGGACTCCCTTTGGGCCAGCGGCCGTAATATGGACGTGTGCACGGCGCCGTAGACAGCACCACGTAGAAGGTGTTTTACAACAAGGGCCCGGAGGCCAAGAAGCACAGAAAGAAGTTTAGTCAGGCGGACATCAACGAGAAGGTGAAGCTTGCGTTCGAGAAAAAAGCAGCTGAGGACGCGAAAAAAGCAGCCAAGGAGAAAATTGAGTTGCTACAGCAGGCAGTCGATGCAGCTGTAAATGCCTGCAGAAATGATTTTTCTACTAACTTGATCCCGGCTATCATCAACTAGACGAAGGAAAATCCACACAAGATGGTACATGATTTCCCCATGCCCAGTTTCGTCGGGAGCAACTCCGTGAACAACACCACCGCACCATCACCTGCTCACGCAATCGGGCCTGCTCCCGCACTCGCTCATAGCAGCCCGTCCTCAGTCTCTGGCGCGCTAGGCGGGCCTTCGTCTTTGGCTAAGATCGACGCCCTCATGGTAATTACATGTCGCACCAACATATATCTAGAATATTCCATATTCGTTGCCTTTTGGATGTTTTACGCCGCAGACATGTGTTTGCAGGCCGACGAAACCCCGTGCACCATACTCTACTTGATCAAAGGCCGGAAGGTGGACGTGTGAAAGGGGGGTGATAACGAAGCCCTTGGAACCCACGTTCCACAGCCAGCCGATGCCCGCTGGGCACTTCAGGGTTACCTTGTTGAGTGTGAAATCGAGGCACGAGGAATTGCCACCTCCAGTACGGCTAGGGGGAGAGGACGACGAGACCCTGCTGCGGATTGGAAGCTGCAAGGGTTGGGTGCTGCTATGGCCGAAGAATCTTCTTCTTCTCGAGCCGGCCGAGAGCACACCAATAGCCACAGATTGATACGTCTCCAACGTACCTATAATTTTTGATTGTTCCATGCTATTATATTATCTGTTTTGGATGTTTATGGGCTTTATTATGCACTTTTATATTATTTTTGGGACTAACGTATTGACCCAGAGCCCAGTGCCAGTTCCTGTTTTTTCCCTTGTTTCAGTGTTTCGAAGAAAAGGAATATCAAATGGAGTCGAAACGGAATGAAACCTTATGGAGAAGTTATTTTTGGAGGAAAGCTACCCGAAAGACTTGGACTGCACGTCAGGAAAGAAACGAGGGAGCCACGAGGCAGGGGGCGCGCCCACCCCCCCCCCCCCAGGGCGCGCCCTCCACCCTCGTGGGCCCCTCATGGCTCCCCTGACGTACTTCTTCCTCCTATATATACCCATATACCCTAAAAACTTCGGGGAACAGAATAGATCGGGAGTTCCGCCGCCGCAAGCCTCTGTAGCCACCAAAAACCAATCGGGGCCCTGTTCCGGCACCCTGCCGGAGGGGGGAACCCTCACCGGTGGCCATCTTCATCATCCCGGCGCTCTCCATGACGAGGAGGGAGTAGTTCACCCTCGGGGTTGGGGGTATGTACCAGTAGCTATGTGTTTGATCTCTCTCTCTCTCTCGTGTTCTTGATTTGGCACGATCTTGATGTATCGCGAGCTTTGCTATTATAGTTGGATCTTATCTTTCTTCTCCCCCTCTACTCTCTTGTAATGAATTGAGTTTTCCCTTTGAAGTACTCTTATCGGATTGAGTCTTTAATGACTTGAGAACATTTGATGTATGTCTTGCCATGCGTATCTGTGGTGACAATGGGATATCACGTGATTCACTTGATGTATGTTTTGGTGATCAACTTGCGGGTTCCGCCCATGAACCTATGCATAGGGGTTGGCACACGTTTTCGTCTTGATTCTCTGGTAGAAACTTTGGGGCACTCTTTGAGGTTCTATGTGTTGGTTGAATAGATGAATTTGAGATTGTGTGATGCATATCGTATAGTCATACCCACAGATACTTGAGGTGACATTGGAGTATCTAGGTGACATTAGGGTTTTGGTTGATTGGTGTCTTAAGGTGTTATTCTAGTACGAACTCTAGGGCTGTTTGTGACACTTATAGGAATAGCCCAATGGATTGATTGGAAAGAATAACTTTGAGGTGGTTTCGTACCCTACCATAATCTCTTCGTTTGTTCTCCGCTATTAGTGACTTTGGAGTGACTCTTTGTTGCATGTTGAGGGATAGTTATATGATCCAATTATGTTATTATTGTTGAGAGAACTTGCACTAGTGAAAGTATGAACCCTAGGCATTGTTTCCCAGCATTGCAATACCGTTTACGCTCACTTTTATCATTAGTTACCTTGCTGTTTTTATATTTTCAGATTACAAAAACCTATATCTACCATCCATATTGCACTTGCATCACTATCTCTTCACCGAACTAGTGAACCTATACAATTTACCATTGTATTGGGTGTGTTGGGGACACAAGAGACTTTAAGTTATTTGGTTGCAGGGTTGTTTGAGAGAGACCATCTTCATCCTACGCCTCCCACGGATTGATAAACCTTAGGTAATCCACTTGAGGGAAATTTGCTACTGTCCTACGAACCTCTGCACTTGGAGGCCCAACAACGTCTACAAGGAGAAGGTTGCATAGTAGACATCAAGCTCTTTTCTGGCGCCGTTGCCGGGGAAGGTTAGTGCTTGAAGGTATATCTTTAGATCTTGCAATCGAATCTTTTTGTTTCTTGTTTTAGCACTAGTTTAGTTTATAAAAGAAAACTACAAAAAAATGGAATTAAGTTTGTCTCATACACTTCATCTTTTTAATATCTTTCGTGAGTATGATGGAAAGGAAAATTGTGCCAAAGTGTTAGAAGAAGAATGCATTAAAATGTTTGGCACTAAATCTTTGAATGATGAGCATGATTGCAATGTTGTTAGTATGAACTCCTTGAATATCCATGGTACTAATGATGATTGCACTAGTTATGATGAAAATGCCTCCTATAAACATGTCAATTTTTTTGGAGTGCATTGGGTTTGCAAGTACACACCAAATAGGAAAGATAGATATTGCAAGAGGCATAAGCATTTAGAAACTAAATTGTTGCAAGAAAGGCTAGATGTTTGCGCTGAAAATTTAAATTTTCTTGGCCGTACTTGTGAACTTCGCAATGAAAGTGGTCATTTAGCTATCCAATGCAAATTGTTTCATGATCTAATCGTGTCCAAAAATTGTGATGAGTTGATTTCCCTTGCGCATTATAATGAACTTAACTTGCTTATGGGTTGCGAAGAAATGAAACATATAACTAGGCATCTTCCAGAATTTGCACGTTATAAACATCTTGGTTTTGATTTAGAGGAAATTTATATGTATTGTGCGGTGAATTGCATTGAAAATCCTTATATTTCCAATTACATAAAGAAAAGAAAACAAATAGAAGATGAAGAAAATACTAATGAAAGGGAAGAGACTTCCCAATATCCTCCTATTATTTCTTATGATGAATCAGGTAACGAGGAGGAGCCTTCTATTCAACCAATTTCATTAATAAGGAGCTCCAAAAAGAGGATTAAACCCACACATGATGTGGTGAAGAAGAAGAAAAGAAAAAGGAAGAGAGGTAAAAAGGTATCCCTCCCAAATAATGTTGCTCCTATTATTGTTGTGCCTCATGAAAATGAAGCAAAAATAATTGTGGAAGATGATGCACTTGATGATGATCTCGTTATGCCTATTGCTTGTTGTGATGATTATGATTGGGAAGATAATGATACTTCTTATGATCTTGAAAATCTTTTTGGCACTTGCTTGGAATATGACAATTGCTATACTATTGGTGCTATCTATACTATTAATGATGAGAGTGATTATGCTTATGATATGAAAAGGCCCAAGCTTGGGGAAGCTATGTTTGATGAGGATGACATATTTGAGAATATATTTGCTGAAATTAATGTTTGTCCCAAGCTTGGGGATGCTATGTTTAATGAAGATGATCTTTTTAGTCTCCCAAGTTTTGATATGCAAATTTGTTATGATGATAGCATGCCTCCTACTTATGATGATTATATTTATGAAAGTGGGTTTGGAAGAGTGTCAACTTTAGGAAGTAATGATCCCACTATTTTGGAGGATGTTGAATCTTATAATATTTATAAAAGTGGATTTGGAGAGGTCATGACTTTATTTAGTGATGATTCCACTATTTCGGAAGAGGTTTCAATTGATTATGATGAGAACAAAGTTGCTACTTACGATGATTATTGTGATGAAACTTATGCTATAAGAAGTAGTAATGATTATATTTATAAAACTTGTCATGATTATGATTACCCTTTTTCTGAACATTACTCATTTAATGTGGAAACAATTTATAGTATTCAAGTCTCTTATGAAACTCCCACTATTCCGAATGAGAAGAATGTTGCTTATGTGGAGAGTAGTAAAATTTCTATGCAAGTAGATCATGAAAAGAATGCTTTAGGTTCTGGTTATATGATTGAATTCATTCATGATGCTACTGAAAATTATTATGAGGGAGGAATATATGCTTGTAGGAATTGCAATAATATCAAGTTTCCTCTCTATGTGTTGAAAATCTTGAAGCTATGCTTGTTTTGCTTTCCTATGCTGGTTGATTATTGTACCCATAAGTTGTTTGCTCACAAAATACCTATGCATAGGAAGTGGGTTAGACTTAAATGTGCTAGTCATATTCTTCATGATGCTCTCTTTATATTTCAATTCTTATCTTTTATGTGAGCATCATTGAAATCATCATGCCTAGCTAGGGGCGTTAAACGTTAGCGCTTGTTGGGAGGCAACCCAATTTTATTTTAGTTTCTTAATTTTTGGTTCTGCTTAGGAATAAATAATCCATCTAGCTTCTGTTTAGATGGTTTTGTGTTTTAAGTAGTGTTTGTGCCAAGTAAGACCTATAGGATCTTCTTGGATGATAGTTATTTGATCTTGCTGAAAATTCCAGAAACTTTCTGTTCACGAAAACAATTGTTTAAAATCACCAGAACGTGATAAAATACTGATTCCAATTGCAGCAGATCAATAATCAAATTATCTAGGTCGTCATATTTTGGTAGAAATTTTTTGAGTTCCAGAAGTTTGTGTTAGTTACAGATTACTACAGACTGTTCTGTTTTTGACAGATTCTGTTTTTGACATATTCTGTTTTTCATGTGTTGTTTGCTTATTTTGATGACTCTATGGCTAGTAAAATAGTTTATAAACCATAGAGAAGTTGGAATACAGTAGATTTAACACCAATAAAAATAAAGAATGATTTCATTACAGTACCTTGAAGTGGTGTTTTGTTTTCTTTCGCTAACGGAGCTCACGAGATTTTCTGTTAAGTTTTGTGTTGTGAAGTTTTCAAGTTTTGGGTAAAGATTCGATGGACTATGGAATAAAGAGTGGCAAGAGCCTAAGCTTGGGGATGCCCAAGGCACCCCAAGGTAATATTCAAGGATAACCAAGAGCCTAAGCTTGGGGATGCCCCGGAAGGCATCCCCTCTTTCGTCTTCGTTCATCGGTAACTTTACTTGGAGCTATATTTTTATTCACCACATGATATGTGTTTTGCTTGGAGCGTCATTTTATTTTCTTTAGCTTTTCTTGCTGTTTGAATAAAGTACCAAGATCTTAAATTCTTAAATGTCAGAGAGTCTTCACATAGTTGTATAATTATTCAACTACTCATTGATCTTCACTTATATCTTTCGGAGTAGTTTGTTGTTTGCTCTAGTGCTTCACTTATATCTTTTAGAGCACGGCGGTGGATTTATTTTGAAGAAATATATGAACTATCATGCTTCACTTATATTATTTTGAGAGCCTTTAGAACAGCATGGTAATTTGCTTTGGTTATGAATTTAGTCCTAATATGATGGGCATCCAAGAGGGATATAATAAAAACTTTCATATAAAATGCATTGAATACTATGAGAAGTTTGATTCTTTATGATTGTTTTGAGATATGAAGATGGTGATATTAGAGTCATGCTAGTGGAGTAGTTGTGAATTTGAGAGATACTTGTGTTAAAGTTTGTGATTCCCGTAGCATGCACGTATGGTGAACCGTTATGTGATGAAGTCAGAGCATGATTTATTTATTTGTTGTCCTCCTTATGAGTGGCGGTCGGGGACGAGCGATGGTCTTTTCCTACCAATCTATCCCCCTAGGAGCATGCGCGTAGTACTTCATTTCGATAACTAATAGATTTTTGCAATAAGTATGTGAGTTCTTCATGACTAAGGTTGAGTCCATGGATTATACGCACTCTCATCCTTCCACCATTGCTAGCCTCTCTAATACCGCGCACCTCTCGCCAGTATCATACACCCACCATATACCTTCCTCAAAACAGCCACCATACCTACCTATCATGGCATTTCCATAGCCATTCCGAGATATATTGCCATGCAACTTTCCACCGTTCCATCTATTATGACACGCTCCATCATTGTCATATTGCTTTGCATGATCATGTAGTTGACATCGTATTTGTGGCAAAGCCACCGTTCATAATTCTTTCGTGCATGTCACTCTTGATTCATTGCATATCCCGGAACACCGCCGGAGGCATTCATATAGAGTCATATTTTGTTCTAAGTATCGAGTTGTAATTGTTGAGTTGTAAGAAAATAAAAGTGTGATGATCTTCATTTTTAGAGCATTTTCCCAAGTGAGGAAAAGGATGATGGAGACTATGATTCCCCCACAAGTCGGGATGAGACTCCGGACAAAAAATAAAATAAAAAAGAAAAAAAAGAGTCCATAAAAAAAGAGAAAAGGCCCAAATAAAAAAATGAGAGAAAAAGAGAGAAGGGACAACGTTACTATCCTTTTACCACACTTGTGCTTCAAAGTAGCACCATGATCTTCATGATAGAGAGTCTCTCATTTTGTCACTTTCATATACTAGTGGGAATTTTTCATTATAGAACTTGGCTTGTATATTCCAATGATGGGCTTCCTCAAAATGCCATAGGTCTTCGTGAGCAAGCGAGTTGGATGCACACCCACTTAGTTTCTTTTGTTGAGCTTTCATACACTTATAGCTCTAGTGCATCCGTTGCATGGCAATCCCTACTCACTCACGTTGATATATATTGATGGGCATCTCCATAGCCCGTTGATACGCCTAGTCGATGTGAGACTATCTTCTCCTTTTTGTCTTCTCCACAACCACCATTCTATTCCACCTATAGTGCTATGTCCATGGCTCACGCTCATGTATTGCGTGAAGATTGAAAAAGTTTGAGAACATCAAAAGTATGAAACAATTGCTTGGCTTGTCATCGGGGTTGTGCATGATTTAAATATTTTGTGTGATGAAGATAGAGCATAGCCAGACTATATGATTTTGTAGGGATAGCTTTCTTTGGCCATGTTATTTTGAGAAGACATGATTGCTTTGTTAGTATGCTTGAAGTATTTTTGTTTTCATGTCAATATTAAACTTTTGTTTTGAATCTTATGGATCTGAATATTCTTGCCACAATAAAGAAGATTATATTGATAAAAATGTTAGGTAGCATTCCACATCAAAAATTCTGTTTTTATCATTTACCTACTCGAGGACGAGCAGGAATTAAGCTTGGGGATGCTGATACGTCTCCAACGTATCTATAATTTTTGATTGTTCCATGCTATTATATTATCCGTTTTGGATGTTTATGGGCTTTATTATGCACTTTTATATTATTTTTGGGACTAACCTATTGACCCAGAGCCCAGTGCCAGTTCCTGTTTTTTCCCTTGTTTCAGTGTTTCGAACAAAAGGAATATCAACCAGAGTCAAAACGGAATGAAACCTTCTGGAGAAGTTATTTTTGGAAGGAAAGCTACCCGAAAGACTTGGAGTGCACGTCAGGAAAGAAACAAGGGAGCCACGAGGCAGGGGGCGCGCCCTCCACCCTCGTGGGCCCCTCGTGGCTCCCCTGACGTACTTCTTCCTCCTATATATACCCATATACCCTAAAAATTTCGGGGAACAGAATAGATCGGGAGTTCCACTGCCGCAAGCCTCTGTAGCCACCAAAAACCAATCGGGACCCTGTTCCGGCACCCTGCCGGAGGGGGGAGTCCTCACCGATGGCCATCTTCATCATCCCGGTGCTCTCCATGACGAGGAGGGAGTAGTTCACCCTCGGGGCTGAGGGTATGTACCAGTAGCTATGTGTTTGATCTCTCTCTCTCTCTCGTGTTCTTGATTTGGCACGATCTTGATGTATCGCGAGCTTTGCTATTATAGTTGGATCTTATGTTTCTTCTCCCCCTCTACTCTCTTGTAATGAATTGAGTTTTCCCTTTGAAGTAATCTTATCGGATTGAGTCTTTAATGACTTGAGAACACTTGATGTATGTCTTGCCGTGCGTATCTGTGGTGACAATGGGATATCACGTGATTCACTTGATGCATGTTTTGGTGATCAACTTGCGGGTTCCGCCCATGAACCTATGCATAGGGGTTGGCACACGTTTTCGTCTTGATTCTCTGGTAGAAACTTTGGGGCACTCTTTGAGGTTCTATGTGTTGGTTGAATAGATGAATCTGAGATTGTGTGATGCATATCGTATAATCATACCCACAGATACTTGAGGTGACATTGGAGTATCTAAGTGACATTAGGGTTTTGGTTGATTTGTGTCTTAAGGTGTTATTCTAGTACGAACTCTAGGGCTGTTTGTGACACTTATAGGAATAGCCCAACGGATTGATTGGAAAGAATAACTTTGAGGTGGTTTCGTACCCTACCATAATCTCTTCGTTTGTTCTCCGCTATTAGTGACTTTGGAGTGACTCTTTGTTGCATGTTGAGGGATAGTTATATGATCCAATTATGTTATTATTGTTGAGATAACTTGCACTAGTGAAAGTATGAACCCTAGGCCTTGTTTCCTAGCATTGCAATACCGTTTCGCTCACTTTTATCATTAGTTACCTTGCTGTTTTTATATTTTCAGATTACAAAAACCTATATCTACCATCCATATTGCACTTGTATCACCATGTCTTCGCCGAACTAGTGCACCTATACAATTTACCATTGTATTGGGTGTGTTGGGGACACAAGAGACTCTTTGTTATTTGGTTGCAGGGTTTTTTGAGAGAGACCATCTTCATCCTACGCCTCCCACGGATTGATAAACCTTAGGTCATCCACTTGAGGGAAATTTGCTATTGTCCTACAAACCTCTGCACTTGGAGGCCCAACAACGTCCACAAGGAGAAGGTTGCGTAGTAGACATCACACATCAACAAGCAGGTATGGAGACAACCACCCCGCCGACGCAATTACCAGCGCCTGTAGTGCTGGGTGAGAGCGGCGGACGACGTGATGAAGGGGGTCCAATAGTGGCTGATGTAATCGCCCCCATAGAACAAAGAGTGGATGATGAGATGGAGGAGGACCCAATGAGTTTCCTCAATACAGGCGCCTATGACGATGACTTACATATGATGAGTCAGCCATATGATGACTCGGGCTATCAGCATGCTGATGAGGATATGGATGATCTGCCCGGGCAGGAACGTCCTAGCAGGGATTGCAAAAAGTCTCTCTTCATGAAATCCTCACAGGACATGCCTGAAGATGCCGCCTCAACACAGGCTCAACTAGCCGGGGGTCGTACAGTGCTTAGCCCGACAACACTGGGGCAAGGGTTAAGGAAGGGTCTTGAAGGTCAGCCCAAGAAAAAGAAGAGGCAGAGGCCGGAGAAGATAGGCTCAGCTGCCTACAAACAAGCCAGAGCACATAGCAGCCAGACGGTGGATTTTGAAGAGCGTGTACCTGTCAAAGGTGCGGCCATGTTCCATGTCACGGGCGAGCCGATGCTACCGCCAAAACTGCTAGAGGCACTATCAGGGGACCTCAGGAGACTGCACGACCATGTGTTGTCGACTGAGAAAAGCCTACTAGCCTCGAAGGATCCAGGATATCCGACATACGCAGCTCGTGTGCCTGCGGGGAAGTGCTAAGTCGACACACGGCCCGCGGAGGTGTTCTTCCCGCGGTTTGACCATATCTTCGAGATGTTTCTGACAAGGCGGCTCAATTTTACAATCGTCCGCCTTTTTGCGCTACATATGAGCTCCGTCATGAAGAGAGAAGAAGTCTCACAAATCTGTGTGGCGGATCCATACTACATGCACGAGTCCTTCTTGAGTCTCGGCGACTTTGAGCGTGAAATTGCTAGGGAGTACCTCCAGAACTTCAAGGGTACAGAATAAGGACCAGGAAATTGTCCTCCTGCCTTATCATCCAAAGTAAGTCAGTGTCAGACAACCCTTTCGTACATTTCAATCATTCCTTCTTGCTCATATGGAGAATAATTTGAGGTGTTTTTCCCCCACAACAACGGGCGCGTCATCCTTATCATTCATTACCCGCGAGTCTCCCACGCCGTGTATTTCAACTCTACCAGAAACTACGAGAAGAAGGACTACACCCACATAATGAATATTCTAGATGATGCTCTCCAAGGCTTCGGCATTATGGGTGGCCACCTGCAGATCATGAAACAAAGGAACAAGAAGTTGGGTTTCTCGCATAAAACTAACTTCTGCTGCATCCATGTCCCAAAACCAAGCAAGAAAGATGGATTCTACCTCCTCCATCTCATGATTGAATTCAGCATGGATCACCAAAAGCTTCGCATGACAAGCAGAAACGATGATCATATCCGCAAGTGGGTAGAATCTCATGGAGAAGCGGATTATAAACTTAGAGATGACTTCTTTCGCATCCAGAGGGACAGATCATCATAAAAGAAGTTGTCGATGAGAAGGGGATGTTCCACCACGGCCCTATATCGTGAGCTGACATCCGAACTCGCATAGCCATGCAACGTCAGGACCTCACGCCGTTCAAGAAGCTAGGGTCCATCCTCGATGATATGGAAGGATGGAACTTCTAGTGATTTACGATGCCGATGATGATGATATGTGCCGGTTGGACTTATATACTTACTGTAGCGATGAAACTTTGTGATGTCCTTGGTCCCTACCGAACTTGCATAACGCTACTTTGTTAGTTTTGGTATGATGACCTGCGTACCTCTAGTTAATTAGTTTGCATACTATATGCTGCATCTAGTTGCTAACCCTTTCTTTTTCGAGTTGCTCAAGTATATTTTGTTGCATATGATTGTACATTCTCTTGATGAAGATGCATCTCTAACAGGTACCTATATTCTTGATGGTGAAGAAGAAGTGCTATGTCATGTACAAAGGGAAGGTTTCGGGAGTGTACGGCGAGTGGCCTGAGTGTCAGGCGCAAGTGGATGGGGTCTCGGGCGCTTAGCCATAAAGGCTTCAAAAGCAGACAAGAAGCAGAAGCTAGTTACTTGAGGTTCACGCTAGCGTGAGAGAGGACTCATAACTGCCGCCTCATGTACTGCATAGTTCCGCTCTCACTCAGAGTGCTAGCTCTTCTCGCGTATATCATTGTTTAGATGGATGATGATGTAGTTGTTGGGGAACGTAGTATTTCAAAAAAAATCCTACGATCACGCAAGATCTATCTAGGAGAAGCATAGAAATGAGCGGAGAGAGTGTGTCCACGTAACCTCCTAGATCGAAAGTGAAAGCGTTTAGTAACATGGTTGATGTAGTCGAACGTCTTCGCGATCCAACCGATCAAGTACCGAATGCACGGCACCTCCGCGATCTGCACACGTTCAGCTCAGTGACATCCCTCGAACTCTTAATCAAGTTGAGGCCGAGGGAGAGTTCGGTCAGCACGACGGCATGGTGACGGTGATGATGAAGTTAACGGCGCAGGGCTTCCCCTAAGCACTACGACGATATGACCGAGGTGTGTAACTGTGGAGGGGGGCACCGCACACGGCTAAAAGATCAACTTGTGTGTTCTAGGGTTCCCCCTCTCCACGTATATATAAAGGAGGGAGGGGGAGGCCGGCCGGCCCTAGGGGCCGCGCCCAAGGAGGGGAGTCCTACTAGGACTCCTAGTCCTAGTAGGATTCCACCAAGAGGGAGAGAGTGGGAAGGAAGGAGAGGGAGAGGAAGTAGGAAAGGGGGTGCCCCCCCCTTCCCTTGTCCAATTCGGACTACAACGGGGGTGCGGCCTGCCCTGGCTTCCCTCCTCTCTCACCAATAAGGCCCATGGTGGCCCATTAGTTCCCCCGGGGTTTCCGGTAACCCCTCCAGCACTCCGGTTTTACCCGAAACTATCTGGAACACTTCCGGTGTCCGAATAACATGGTCCAATATATCAATCTTTATGTCTCGACCATTTCAAAACTCCTCGTCATGTCCGTGATCTCATCTGGGACTCCGAACAAACTTCGATCATCAAATCACATAAACTCATAATACAAATCGTCATCGAACGTTAAGCCTGCGGACCCTACGGGTTCGAGAACTATGTAGACATGACCAAGACACATCTCCGGTCAATACCAATAGTGGAACCTGGATGTTCATATTGGCTCCCACATATTCTACGAAGATCTTTATCGGTCAAACCGCATAACAACATACGTTGTTCCCTTTGTCATCGGTATGTTACTTGCCCGAGATTCGATCGTCGGTATCACCATACCTAGTTCAATCTCGTTGCCGGCAAGTCTCTTTACTCGTTCCATAATGCATCATCATCCAACTAACTCATTAGTCACATTGCTTGCAAGGCTTATAGTGATGTGCATTACCGAGAGGGCCCAGAGATACCTCTCCGACAATGGGAGTGACAAATCCTATTCTCGATCTATGCCAACGCAACAAACACCATCAGATACACCTGTAGAGTATCTTTATAATCACCCAATTATGTTGTCACGTTTGATAGCACACTAAGTGTTCCTCTGGTATTCGGGAGTTGCATAATCTCATAGTCATAGGAACATGTATAAGTCATGAAGAAAGCAATAGCAATAAACTAAACAATCATAGTGCTAAGCTAACGGATGGGTCTCGTCCATCATATCATTCTCTAATGATGTGTCCCGTTCATCAAAATGACAACACATGTCTATGGCTAGGAAACTTAACCATCTTTGATTAACGAGCTAGTCAAGTAGAGGCATACTAGGGACACTCTATTTGTTTATGTATTCACACATGTCTAAGTTTTCGGTTAATACAATTCTAGCATGAATAATAAACATTTATCATGATATAAGGAAATATAAATAACAACTTTACTATTGCCTCTACGGCATATTTCCTTCAGTCTCCCACTTGCACTAGAGTCAATAATCTAGATTACATAGTATGTATCCTGCAAATCTCTATGTCTCCCTCCTTGACTTGATCGCGGATGGAATTGAAGCGTCTCTTGATGTGCTTGGTTCACTTGTGAAATCTGGATTCCTTTGCCAAGGCAATTGCACCAATATTGTCACAAAAGATTTTCATTGGACCCGATGCACTAGGTATGAAACCTAGATCGGATATGAACTGCTTCATCCAGACTCCTTCATTTGTTGCTTCTGAAGCAGCTATGTACTCTGCTTCACACGTAGATCCTGCCACGACGCTCTGCTTAGAATTGCACCAACTGACAGCTCCACCATTCAATATAAATATGTATCTGGTTTGTGACTTAGAGTCATCCGGATCAGTGTCAAAGCTTGCATCGACGTAACCATTTACGGCGAGCTCTTTGTCACCTCCATAAACGAGAAACATATCCTTAGTTCTTTTCAGGTATTTCATGATGTTCTTGACCGCTATCCAGTGATCCACTCCTGGATTACTTTGGTACCTCCCTGCTAAACTAATAGCAACGCACACATCAGGTCTGGTACACAGCATTGCATACATGATAGAACATATGGCTAAAGCATAGGGAATGACTTTCATTTTCTCTCTATCTTCTACAGTGGTCGGGCATTGAGTCTGACTCTACTTCACACCTTGTAACACAGGCAAGAACCCTTTCTTTGCTTGATCCATTTTGAACTTCTTCAAAACTTTATCAAGGTATGGGCTTTATGAAAGTCCAATTAAGCGTCTTGATCTATCTCTATAGATCTTGATGCCCAATATATAAGCAGCTTCACCGAGGTCTTTCATTGAAAAATTCTTATTCAAGTATCCTTTTATGCTATCCACAAATTCAGTACCATTTCCGATCAACAATATGTCGTCCACATATAATATCAGAAATGCTACAGAGCTCCCACTCACTTTCTTGTAAATACAGGCTTCTCAAAAAGTCTGTATAAAACCATATGCTTTGATCACACTATCAAAGCGTATATTCCAACTCCGAGAGGCTTGCACCAGTCCATAAATAAATCACTGGAGCTTGCACACTTTGTTAGCACCTTTTGGATCGACAAAACCTTCTGGTTGCATCATATACAACTCCTCTTTAACATATCCATTAAGGAATGCAGTTTTGACATCCATTTGCCAAATTTCATAATCATAAAATGCGGCAATTGCTAACATGATTCGGACAGACTTAAGCATCGCTACGGGTGGGAAGGTCTCATCGTAGTCAACTCCTTGAACTTGTCGAAAACCTTTCGCAATAAGTCTAGCTTTGTAGACAGTAACATTACCGTCAGCGTCACTCTTCTTCTTGAACCATTTATTCTCTATGGCTTGCCGATCATCGGGCAAGTCAACCAAAGTCCACACTTTGTTCTCATACATGGATCCCATCTCAGGTTTCATGGCCTCAAGCCATTTCACGGAATTCGGGCTCATCATCGCTTCCTCATAGTTCGTAGGTTCATCATGGTCAAGTAACATGACCTCCAGAACAGGATTACCGTACCACTCTGGTGTGGATCTTACTCTGGTTGACCTACGAGGTTCGATAGTAACTTGATCAAGAAGTTTCATGATCATCATCATTAGCTTCCTCACTAATTGGTGTCGGAATCACTGGAATTGATTTCTGTGATAAACTACTTTCCAATAAGGGAGCAGGTACAGTTACCTCATCAAGTTCTACTTTCCTCCCACTCACTTCTTTTGAGAGAAACTCCTCTAGAAAGGATCCATTCTTAGCAACGAATATCTTGCCTTCGGATCTGTGATAGAAGGTGTACCCAACAGTCTCCTTTGGGTATCCTATGAAGACACATTTCTCCAATTTGGGTTCGAGCTTATCAGGTTGAAGGTTTTTCACATAAGCATCGCAGCCCCAAACTTTTAAGAAATGACAACTTGGGTTTCTTGCCAAACCACAGTTCATATGGTGTCGTCTCAATGGATTTAGATGGTGCCCTATTTAACGTGAATGCAGCCGTCTCTAAAGCATAACCCCAAAACGATAGCGGTAAATCAGTAAGAGACGTCATAGATCGCACCATATCTAATAAAGTGCGGTTACGACGTTCGGACACACCATTACGCTGTGGTGTTCCGGGTGGCGTGAGTTGCGAAACTATTCCGCATTGTTTCAAATGAAGACCAAACTCGTAACTCAAATATTCACCTCCACAATTAGATCGTAGAAACTTTATTTCTTGTTACGATGACTTTCCACTTCACTCTGAAATTCTTTGAACTTTTCAAATGTTTCAGACTTATGTTTCATCAAGTAGATATACCCATATCAGCTCAAGCCATCTGTGAAGGTTAGAAAATAACGATACCTGCCGCGAGCCTCAACACTCATCGGACCGCATACATCAATATGTATTATTTCCAACAAGTCTGTTGCTCGCTCCATTGTTTCAGGGAACGGAGTCTTAATCATCTGGCCCATGAGGCATGGTTCGCAAGCATCAAGTGATTCCAAAAGCCCATCAGCATGGAGTTTCTTCATGCGCTTTACACCAATATGACCTAAATGGCAGTGCCACAAATAAATTGCACTATCATTATTAAACTTATATCTTTTGGCTTCAATACTATGAATATGTGTATCACTACTATCAAGATTCAATAAAAATAGACCACTCATCAAGGGTGCAAGACCATAAAAGATATTACTCATATAAATAGAACAACCATTATTCTCTGATTTAAATGAATAACCGTCTCGCATCAAACAAGATCCAGATATAATGTTCATGCTTAACGCTGGCACCAAATAACAATTATTCAGGTCTAAAACTAATCCCGAAGGTAGATGTAGAGGTAGCGTGCTGACGGCGATCACATCGAATTTGGAACCATTTCCCACACGCATCGTCACCTCGTCCTTAGCCAATCTTCGCTTAATCCGTAGCCCCTATTTCGAGTTGCAAATATGAGCAACAGAACCAGTATCAAATACCCAGGCGCTACTATGAGCATTAGTAAGGTACACATCAATAACATGTATATCAAATATACCTTTCACTTTGCCATCCTTCTTATCCGCCAAATACTTGGGGCAGTTCCGCTTCCAGTGACCAGTCCCTTTGCAGTAGAAGCACTCAGTCTTAGGTTTAGGTCCAGACTTGGGCTTCTTCACTTGAGTAGCAACTTGCTTGTCGTTCTTCTTGAAGTTCCCCTTCTTCCCTTCGCCCTTTTTCTTGAAACTAGTGGTCTTCTTAACCATCAACACTTGATGCTCCTTCTAGATTTCTACCTCCGCGGCCTTTAGCATCGTGAAGAGCTCGGGAATTGTCTTATCCATCCCTTGCATATTATAGTTCATCATGAAGCTTTTGTAGCTTGGTGGCAGTGATTGAAGAACTCTGTCAATGACACTATCAACCGGAAGATTAACTCCCAATTGAGTCAAGTGATTGTGGTACCCAGACATTTTGAGTATATGTTCACTGACAGAACTATTCTCCTCCATTTTGCAGCTGTAGAACTTATTGGAGACTTCATATCTCTCAGTCCAGGCATTCTCTTGAAATATTAACTTCAACTCCTGGAACATCTCATATGCTCCATGACGTTCAAAACGTCGTTGAAGTCCCGGTTCTAAGCCGTAAAGCATGGCACACTGAACTATCGAGTAGTCATCAACTTTGCTCTGCCAGACGTTCATAACATCTCGTGTTGCTCCTGCAACGGGTTTGGCACCTAGCGGTGCTTCCAGGACGTAATTCTTCTGTGCAGCAATGAGGATAATCCTCAAGTTACGGACCCAGTCCGTGTAGTTGCTACCATCATCTTTCAACTTAGCTTTCTCTAGGAACACATTAAAATTCAACGAAACAGTAGCACGGGCCATTTATCTACAACAACATAGACATGCAAAATACTATCAGGTACTAAGTTCATGATAAATTAAAGTTCAATTAATCATATTACTTAAGAACTCCCACTTAGATAGACATCCCTCTAATCATCTAAGTGATCACATGATCCACATCAACTAAACCATGTCCGATCATCACATGAGATGGAGTAGTTTTCAATGGTGAACATCACTGTGTTGAACATATCTACTATATGATTCATGCTCGACCTTTCGGTCTCAGTGTTCCGAGGCCATATCTGCATATGCTAGGCTCGTCAAGTTTAACCTGAGTATTATGCGTGTGCAAAACTGGCTTGCACCCGTTGTATGTGAACGTAGAGCTTATCACACCCGATCATCACGTGGTGTCTCGGCATGACGAACTGTAGCAACGGTGCATACTCAGGGGGAACACTTGTACCTTGAAATTTAGTGAGCGATCATCTTATAATGCTACCGCCGTACTAAGCAAAATAAGATGCATAAAAGATAAACATCACATGCAATCAAATAAGTGATATGATATGGCCATCATCATCTTGTGCCTTTGATCTCCATCTCCAAAGCACTGTCATGATCACCATCCTCACCGGCTTGACACCATGATCTCCATCGAAGCATCGTTGTCGTCTCGCCAACTATTGCTTCTACGACTATCGCTACCGCTTAGTGATAAAGTAAAGCAATTACATGGCGATTGCATTTCATACAATAAAGTGACAACCATATGGCTCCTGCCAGTTGCCGATAACTGTTACAAAACATGATCATCTCATACAAGTTATATATCATCACGTCTTGACCATATCACATCACAGCAAGCCCTGCAAAAACAAGTTAGACGTCCTCTACTTTGTTGTTCCAAGTTTTACGTGGCTGCTACGTGCTTCTAGCAAGAACCGTTCTTACCTACGCATCAAAACCACAACGATTTTTCGTCAAGTGTGCTATTTTAACCTTCAACAAGGACCGGGCGTAGTCAAACTCGATTCAAGCAAAGTTGGTGAAACAGACACCCACTAGCCACCTGTGTGCGAAGCACGGCGGTAGAACCAGTCTCATGAACGCGGTCATGTAATGTCGGTCTGGGCCGCTTCATCCAACAATACCGCCGAATCAAAGTATGACATCCTGGTAAGCAGTATGACTATTATCGCCCACAACTCTTTGTGTTCTACTCGTGCATATAACATCTACGCATAGACCTGGCTCAGATGCCACTATTGGGGGACGTAGTATTTCAAAAAAATTCCTACGTCACGCAAGATCTATCTAGGAGAAGCATAGCAACGAGCGGGGAGAGTGTGTCCACGTACCCTCATAGACCGAAAGCGGAAGCGTTTAGTAACGCGGTTGATGTAGTAGAACGTCTTCGCGATCCAACCGATCAAGTACCGAACGCACGGCACCTCCACGATCTGCACACGTTTAGCTCGGTGACGTCCCTTGAACTCTTGATCCAGTTGAGGCCGAGGGAGAGTTCCATCAGCACGACGGTGTGGTGACGGAGATGATGAAGTTGCTGGCGCAGGGCTTCGCCTAAGCACTACGACGATATGACCGAGGTGTGTAGTTGTGGAGGGGGGCACCGCACACGGCTAAAAAATCAACTTGTGTGTTCTAGGGTGCCCCCTCTCCACGTTTATATAAAGGAGGGAGGGGGAGGCCGGCCGGCCCTAGGGGGCGCGCCCAAGGAGAGGAGTCCTCTAGCACTCCTAGTCCTAGTAGGATTCCACCAAGAGGGAGAGAGGGGGAAGGAAGGAGAGGGAGAGGGAGTAGGAAAGGGTGGTGCCGCCCCCCTTCCCTTGTCCAATTCAGACTGCAAGGGGGGGGCGTGGCCTGCCCTGGCTGCCCTTCTCTCTCTCCAATAAGGCCCATGGTGTCCCATTAGTTCCCCCGGGGTTCCCGGTAACCCCTCCGGCACTCTGGTTTTACGCGAAACTATCCGGAACACTTCATTTACTTTCTTTCATCGTTGACAGAAACTGAACTCAAGACAGACCTTCCAGCTTGATCTTATTGATGGATCATTCACTCAATCAAAACTGGTGTCCGAATAACATGGTCCAATATATCAATCTTTATGTCTCGATCATTTCGAGACTCCTCTTCATGTCCATGATCTCATCTGGGACTTCGAACAACCTTCGGTCATCAAATCACATAAACTCATAATACAAATCGGCATCGAACGTTAAGTGTGCGGACCCTACGGGTTCGAGACCTATGTAGACATGACCGAGACACATCTCCGGTCAATAACCAATAGCGGAACCTGGATGTTCATATTGGCTCCCACATATTCTACGAAGATCTTTATCGGTCAAACCGCATAACAACATACGTTGTTCCCTTTGTCATCGGTATGTTACTTGCCTGAGATTCGATCGTGTGTATCACCATACCTAGTTCAATCTCGTTACCGGCAAGTCTCTTTACTCGTTCCGTAATGCATCATCCCGCAACTAACTCATTAGTCACATTGCTTGCAAGGCTTATAGTGATGTGCATTACCGAGAGGGCCCAGAGATACCTCTCCGACAATCGGAGAGAAAATCCTAATCTCAATCTATGCCAACTCAACAAACACCATCAGAGATACCTGTAGAGCATCTTTATAATCACCCGGTTACGTTGTGACGTTTGATAGCACACTAAGTGTTCCTCCGGTATTCGGTAGTTGCATAATCTCATAGTCATAGGAACATGTATAAGTCATGAAGAAAGCAATAGCAATAAACTAAACAATCATAGTGCTAAGCTAACGGGTGGGTCTCGTCCATCACATCATTCTCTAATGATGTGATCCCGTTCATCAAATGACAATACATGTCTATGGCTAGGAAACTTAACCATCTTTGATTAACGAGCTAGTCAAGTAGAGGCATACTAGGGACACTCCGTTTGTCTATGTATTCACACATGTACTAAGTTTCCGGTTAATACAATTCTAGCATGAATAATAAACATTTATCATGATATAAGGAAATATAAACAACAACTTTTTTATTGCCTCTAGGGCATATTTCCTTCAGTAGTTGCAAGTATTCGAGACTTGTATCGCTATTTTTGAGATGATGACGAGAGACCACTTTGTGTTGGATGATGATGACATGATTTGATGAGACTATTTGTATGTATATGCTATGATTACATTTGTATGTGTATGATATGCTAGAGGTTATTGTATAAATCCCTAAACAAAATTCAACAGCACAAAATATGAAGTAGAAAAAAAATCAAAAACTAATAACAGTAGCGCGGGGTATGGCTTTAGCAGCAGCGAGGTCTTAGTAGTAGCGCTCTTTGTAATAGGGCGCTGCAGCTAGTAGCAGCAGCGCCTGTTGGGGACGAACGCTACTGTCCGCGCTACTGATAAGCGTTAGCTGTAGCGCCGTATCAGTAGCGCGGCCACCCGCGCTACTGCTATGTATTTGACCCGCGCTACTGCTAGGCTTTTTCCTAGTAGTGTGCACCTCCATTCATCTCGGTAACACATGACGAGCTTGGTTGTTCCTTTGTGTGGATAACTGAGATTAGTGAAGGGCTGGTGGAGGTAGCCGCGTGGATGGCGATGAAGAGATCCAGGCGGATAGCGTGAAGCACGAGAAAGCCGCTGCCGTCCTCAACCATGCACCTTCGTGTGCCCACCATCGTCATTGATGCACCACCAGCCCACTACAGCCTGCATTTCTAGCTCCACAAGAACGAGATGACGACGTACGTATGCAAGCAACAGAAGTGGGGAAGCGAAAGAATCATGGAAGAAGCCCAGACGAACGACGCCGCCGCTGCCGCGGGGAGACGAAGGGAAGACGATCCTCTTGCTATGTTTTTTGAGTTAAATACGTTGAAAGTGCCTCAACTTGTCTTGCGGTCAGTTTAGTGCCTAAAGTTGTAAAATACATGAAACTGATGCTTGAACTTGTCCCACTGTGCAAATACAGTGCCTCCATTCATATCCGGACGTACGTCCAGCCCGCATGCCGTGCCAATGTGCTGGTGGCCTACCTGGACATGAGGATTTTTTAGAAAAACCCCTCATATTTTATTTAATCACATATGATAGCCCTACAAATTTACAGATTCTGTTGCACGAACAGGCTGTCCACCAGGCCATACTGTGGCTAGTAGATATAGACTAGGTCAAACTTTATATATTGCGTTGCTATGCAAAATGTAATTTTGAAGCACAGGCACATTGTGCCCTTTTTTTGAAAGTCAAATAAATGAATTTTTACAGCTAAAAAACTTCTGACATTTTTTGTACATGCACAAATAGAAGTGCAATATACCAGTGTGATTTTTTTTATCAAAATTTGTATTTTCTTGTGAGAGATGCAAAAAAAAGAGGGTAAAATACATGCAAAAATCAGCTTATTTTTTTGGCATGATTATTTTCTTTTTTGCAGGGTATAATATAACAAAATTTCAAACAAAACCTGAAAGTCACTTAGAGCACATGCATATGTTTTTGTTTGAATTTTTTTAAATTTGTATGAAACTTTTATGTGCTAGTTTTTAAACTCTCAAGAAAAAAAGTGCTGAGTGGCCACCTTGCTCCAAAATTCCGCTTTGGTTGCTATGTACCTCTCAAAGGTGCTCAGTTGCTATGGGTCTGCACAATTACTTTCCAAGTTCTTTATTTTTATTTTTCATATTATTTTTACCATTTCAAAAAAGAAATGCAATAACAAAATAGAACTGCCATAAACTTTAAGAAAGTGTTAGTGCATTTGAAAAATATTCAACATATTTTTGGAAAATGTTTCACATGTATTAGAAAATTATAACGCGTTTTTGAAAAATGTTTGTCGTGCGTTAAAAAAGTTTACAACATGTATTTTTAAAAGAGTTGAACGTGTGTGAAAAAGTTATTGTGTAAATTATCCTTACACTTATACATACATGGTTGACATTTTTTATTCTTAAATTTGGACAATAATTTCTAATATAGGTTGAAATATTTAAATCCACATAAATAAAGTTCATGTCTACCTCTTCAAAGTACACAATAATGAAAATGGAAAAAAATATGTAAAATATAAAATAATAGCATATTGATAATTGTATTTTTCATATGGAAAATTTTATGTGTTATAAAACTAAATAGGAACTAGGAAAAAAGTAAAAAGAAGCAAATTGCATACCTTTCTACGTAGGAGTTCAATTCGAAGCATGGTCCGGCCGGTTGGCTAGATCGTGCCATTGTTAAACATGATGTGCTAGGTTCGATACCCCTCCATGGAGTTTTTTTTCATGTTATTTCTCACTATCACACAGTGTATTTGATGGCTTTTCTATTGATTAAATATAAAATATGAGTTTTTTTGTCAAAACTTCCTCAGACGTGGGCCACCCAGTGCCTCTTAGCCACTGTCAGGTGGGCCATTGTCATGTTTGTATGCCACGCCACGTCCGAAAACGAATGGAGGCACTGTATTTGCACGGCCAGACAAGTTCGAGCACCAGTTTCACGTATTTTGCAATTTTAGACACTAAACTGACCACAAAAGACAAGTTAAGACACTTCTAGTATATTTAACTCATGTTTTTTTATATCGGTTCGTGCAATGGATAAAGATAGAAGAGAAATAAACTGCACGAATCGGGCTTCCAATACACCGGCCCTATTCAGCCCGACTGATAACAGAGCGCCCAGAGACGTTGGGCCAGCCGTGACAGGCGTGGCGGTGGTGAAAAATGCCTCTTAACGCTCGCGAGACGACCAAGCAATCTGATACGTTCTTATATGGGATCCGACGGCTGACATGTTGAAAGCGCTGTGGATGGGCATAGCTCGCCCCGTTTTACTGTTTCTTAATAATCTCTACTTCTCTACTACTATTAAACAAGCAAACATATTCTTCCCTCAAAAAAAAACAAGCAAACATATTCTTGTCTAAACACACCCGAAAGTACATACACAGAACAACTGAGAGAAAATACCACCACACGATCTGGCCCATCTAATTAGATCTAACCGTCAACATAAAAAGTAACCCTCCCTTGAGTATGTTTAGCAATTTACGAGAGCGGGCGAAACTCTGCCATATCTCGAACCCCCGTCGTCCCTGACCTGAAAAAATAATAGAGCGATCAATTCCGGAAAAATCTCTACTTACTATTAAACAAGCAAATATATTCTTGCCTAAGCGCACCCGAAAGCACATACACAGAACAACTGAGAGAAAATACCACCACACGATCTGGCCCATCTAATTAGATCTAACCGTCAACATAAAAATTAACCCTCCCTTGAGTACGTTTAGCAATTTACGAGAGTGGACGAAACTCTGCCATATCTCGAACCCCCGTCGTCCGCGTCCTAACAAAATAATAGAGCGATCAATTCCGGAAAAATAGGCACAATTAATAACGGCAATTAACACGTCCTCCCCTGCCACGCACTCATGGAGCCATCCTCGGGATCATCCGCCGGATCCGCTCCCTTGAGCTCTCCGACCTTCCAAGTCCGAAGCCCAAACCTAGCATCCACAACATGGGAGGGTACCTCCCTGTCGAGGAAGACCGGTAAGAATAGGCAGGAGAAGATGGGAATGGGAGGTCAGTCCTGTGGTACGCGGCGAGGGACGAGGGCCTCAAGGCGCCGCTGCGGCGGGAGATGAAAGCGCGGGAGCCGACGTCCGCGGAGCACCTGCTCGACCCCACAGAGCTGGAGCAGCTGCGGCGGGCGGGACGGGGGACAGGTCGGTGGGGGCCAAGAAGTCCGGGGTGAGGATGAGGTGATGGAGGGCATGTGCAGGGTGTGGTCCAGCTGCCAGGATCTCACCGTCGTCTAGGTCATCGAGCCGCAGGGTGGGGTGACCGAAGCCACGACAAACCCGCAGCAGCCGCAGCCGGCGGTGGGCGGCACACGGGCCCTCCTAGCCGGCGTCGCAGTCGGCAAGCGAGGAGTAAATTGTACGAAAGTACCACAATTGAGGCATTACATGTAGATTAGTATCACTTTTGGTAATTTTTACATGTCAGTACCAAGTTTGAAGCTAGCCGTTACAAAAAAGTCTAAACCACGTATAAATGTGTATTGACGGTGTATCTGACCGGCGGGGCCCAGCCGTCAGGTGCTGACATGGCATATTTTTTGCAGAAAAACCCCTTGCTTTGTATGTAATTACATAAATGCCTATTTTTTGCGGAAAGAAAAGCTCCGAACAGCTTTTTTTCGTTCGCAATTTCCACCCCTGAATCGGACTGGTTTGAAAATTTCCGTCTAGTTGAACTATACCTGGCCATGGGAAGCCCGGCCTGACCCGGCCCGAAAAAGCCCGACCAGGCCCGGCCCGACGCTGCTCCTGGGCCAGGCTCGGGCCTAGATTTTGAGCCCGGTGGCCGGGCCGGGCCCGTCGTTTATGCACTTTCCTGAAGGTCGGGCCGGGCCGGCCCAGAGCCCGACGGGCTTTCCTGTGTTCGGGCCGGGCTTGGGCCCAGAAAACAGGCCCGATGGCCGGGCCGGGCCCGGGTTTTTTGCATCGGGCTTGGCTAGGCCCGGCCCGAAGCCCGGCCCGGCCCGAGGTATGGCCAGGTCTAAGTTGAACAAATAAATAAAAGAAAACATGCGCGCGGGCAGGAATCGATCCTGCGGCCTGATGCTCAGGGGGGTCGCGCGCTGACCACCACGCCAGAGACTAGCTCAACTTATTTTACAGGCGTTCGTTCTTTTATACTATGTCGATACCGCTGGGCCGGCCCAACGAGGCCTGCATTTTTTTTTCGTTTCTCACTTAACTGCCGCGCGTGCTGGGCTCGTTCGTTGCCCCAGTTTCTATTCGTTTCATTTCTAGTAAGTATGCACGTGCAACGCACGTCTCAAATAAAATATGTTTACATGATATAATACTAAAATGATTTTTACAGAAAATTCAGATCGCTACTAAATGTTATCATGTCATTCAAATTGTTTTTTCAAAAAGTGCGACATATTTGTGATCCAACACACATATCATAAACATGTCTTCACATAAAATTCACTGTCACATAATAATTATATTATAATTGCTACAAGAACATATTCTAAAAACCGCAACTAAGCATGTTTTGAAGGTCCATCTTTTGAAGCAATGAAGGTCCATCTATAGATGCGATCAATGATGCTTCGTTCAATGTATGGGATATTGTTTTGAGCTTCATTCTCTTCGTACTTTAAAATATGCACCAAAAATTGCTTCCTCAGTTGAAAACCATCCTACATTGGCATTATACAACATTGTTATAACAAGTTGTATGTGCAATGTGTATACAAATAAGCATGGTGTAAATAGTCACCTGGGGTATGGGAAAATATAGCTTTCCATCGCACAATGAGTGCATGTAATTAAAAACCAAATAACCAGACAAGGCACTGCATATATGAAATAAACACATAATGTGCGTTGAATGAATCAACTAATATTGTAATGCGTTTAAAAGAATCATACCAGTGTGAGTTTTTTGGAGCATCATGAACTATGCATTCCCATTTAGAGATATCATCCTTGAATGTAGGGTTTGCAACTTCAAGCGCAAGGTTTAGATTGTCGGCCACGGTTTTAAGTACATTCTTTCCGAAAGTAGGTATTGGTATCGGATCGAAAATTGAGACAACTTTTCTATTTTGATCCAAGACAAACAATAGAAATAACCCAAACATATACCAAGGCAATAAAATCTGCAATGATGAAATAGTTTAGAAATACATAGAATATTAATTAAGACCAAGTAAAGCACTGTTACAAATGAAAAAAAAATCTTACCATATCACATTGAGAGATATGATAGTCATTACTGTCAGGCCAGCTATGGAACAACCGTTTCAATGTAGCAATTTCCATATGTTCACGATGACTTGAGTCTCGTGCATAATGGAACATGGACTAAAGTACGAATGAGAAAATATTAGTGCAATGAGAAAAAAATGTAGTACGTGATTATAGTAACTTACACAAAAGTTCAGATCCATATAGTGAGATGGAATGTCTCTGAGAAGCTGGACTTCGTGGCGCGCTAGTATTCGATAAGCTTGTTAATAGGTTCATCATCGTTGGTATAAGCAATCACAATGTCTTCAGGGAGATGCACATAGTCGTCGCCAATTGTTTCTTCCGTCCCATTGCCGATCCGTAGGAGGTATTCCGAGAACCAAGGGTATGTCTGTGCCTGCATATTGCGTGTGAGGCGTATCTTGCGGATCTTCTGCCACAGATAGGATCTCAACAGTGTAGCATCAGTGATCTGTGCTCTTGTCCCTCGGGTCACAACGGGGAGGACCTGCCTGAAATCGCCACCAAAGACGACAACCTTTCCACCAAATGGTAAAGAACATTCCATTATATCCTGCAGCGATCTATCAAGTGTCTCAACTGCTTGACGCTTTGTCATAGCAACTTCATCCCAAATTATCAAGGACGCCTGTTTAAGCAACTCTGCCGTACCACTCTGCTTTGTGAAGCTACATATGCTGTTGTCAGTGAGCTTGATTGAAATTTTGAACCTGGAGTGTGCAGTCCGGCCTCCAGGCATTATCGACGCTGCGATACCTGATGTAGCAGTTGCGATCGCTATTAGACCCATCGAATGGACCTTTGCAAGCAACGCCTTGTACAGGTACGTCTTCCCAGTGCCTCCTGGACCGTCAACAAGAATATCTGGCTTTTTTGGTTTGTCACATGATCCATTATGTCATTGAAACCAGCTAGTTGCTCATTGTTCAAACAGCTGAATAGATCTAGATGTTCTTGGTCCACTTTGACCTGTCTCTCCTCTGTTACCTCTGTATTGTCAAAGTTAGAAGAACCATCTGCGTCAACTAGATCCGGAAGTCCATAGAGTTTAATATCCTTTCCCATGGATTGCAGCAGATCCCTGATATCCCTAAGGACCATTTGCTCAAGTGCTGCCTCATTCGATTGAGTACGGCGATAATCTTCAGACATGGATGCTAGATGTTTGTCCCATAACTGATGGATTTGTGTTGCCTCACAGAATACCAATATAGTCGCAAACAACCGTCTAAGAGCAGTAGGCATTTGAAATGTCGCTGCCTCCGTCATGCAATCATCAAGTGTCCTGTCGTGCTCAATGAGGCCTAATTGCTCACACGCCTCTCTGAAGGACCCGCATGCCTTGCCATTTACTGTTTTTAAATCATCAAATGAAGTGGCACCTCGGACATGGTTTAGGAGCACCCGCAAGTAGTACCTCTCTCCTTCAGCAGGGTGTGCATGCACCAATCTTCCAATCTGTGATCTCTTACTTTTTCTCGGTTGCCACTTCTTATTACCGGCTATCCACCTATAATGTTCTGGGAACTCTCTATACAACAATTTTCGTGCCTCTGGATACTTTTGGTTCATCCCAAAGTACTCGGTAAGCATGGATTTGGAAGAAGATGGTCGAGCGACAACATCTTCCAGATTTTCATAAGCCTGAAATGCGACTGTATGCATGTTTGGCAAATGAAGCTGGAGCTGCAACACAGCTGGGCTGACACCAAACATTTTAAAGCCGAAAATCCTGTAGATAGCTTCGGGAGGAGATATATAGCGTGCATCCCTATATTGTCGAATTTCATCGATGATTCCCCCGTCATTGATAATATCCTGCTCGAACGCAAATGATGCCTTATCATGCCCTTTGTAGATGTATTTGAATAAGTACTTCACTGCCTTGATGCTCGAGCATGCTTCGACATTAATGTGACAGTTGTATGTCATCAGCAGAAATGGGTTGTAAGGGACCACCCATCTATTGTCCAAATCTGCCCCTCTGATCCTAACTCTCACCCCATCATCCCTCCTTCTATAGATGGGATATGAGTCTTTCCCTTGTAATGTAGCATCACAGAAATCTCGCGGGTAATGAAACCGACATTGTCCATCTACCATGCAAGGGCAACTTTTCTTGAGGGCGCCACATGGACCATGCAACATGTGTTTGACCACCAGATCATGGAGAACAGGATATTTATTTTTGTCGGGTATTTCTGCCGATATCACCCGATCATAGTCATCCGGGGTCCTTAACTTACTTTTAGCTTTCATGATCAGAAGTATATGCTCATGAGGGAGGCCTCGTTTCTGAAACTCAGTGACATGTACATAAGCCTCAACTTCTCCAAAATGCTTACCCTTAATCAGTAAGTCCATCATGGATCGTTGTTTAGCTCTGTATACTCTTGCCACAAGGTCTGGACGGTCTTGTGGCAGCTGTCCAGGCAACAATTCAATAGTTATCTCCTCCCAGTAGGGATTGCATGTCATCGTGACAAAATAATCCGGTTTACCCCATCGTTGAACTATTGCCATTGCATCTAGGAACCTGCGTTGCATGTCATGGTCACCACCAGGAAAGGTACGTGGAAGCACGATTCTCTTGCCAATACGATCACTGCGTGACTCGCCAGCGATGACGGTGTCAACAAGGCCCTATAATAAATCAATATTTGACGCCAATTAGTATACCATGTTGAAGCAAAGAGTGGCATCTGTAATACAATTTAATAGTATAAACACAAGCACGTTACCTGGTAGAGGTCAGCGCGTATGACCTTTTGATTTGCTGGCTTTGAGTACCAGTCAAGCCTCATTGTCTCAATCTTGATGTACATGTCAACCGCCCACTGTTGGAAAAGGCGCCCCCCAAACAAGATGATGTTAAAAAGCTTTTTTCGGACCTGCAGTTTGAAGGCATAGTACTCCCTCGCGCTAACATATTTCCTTGATTTTGTGGCATTCATCTCATTGTCACCAAAATCCTCATCCGGGTTATCCTCGTAGTCATCTAAAAATTGTTTAACAACATTAAAGTTGGTATAATAGAATCATAACAATATAAAAACAGGAATCGTGTCCAATACCTGCAGCTAAATCAGTGGCTTGGTCTTCATGCCCTGCGCCATGACCAAGTTCTTCTCTAATCATGTTATCGTCTGAAAGATGGATACCAAATAAGGTTAACTTTGACTGGCCTGGTCGTCATGTCGGCGGCCATGATCAATTTGGTCTATAATCATGTTATTGTCTGAAAGATGAAATACTAAATAAGGCTAACTTTGATTAATATGTATAAATCAACAGTGAACATAAATCTGGTATAATAGAACCATAAGAATACAAAAACAGCAATCACGTCCAATACCTGCAGCTAAATCAGTGGCCTGGTCTTCATGTCTTGCGTCATGACCAAGTTGTTCACTAATCATGTTATCGTCTACAAGATGGATTACTGAATAAGTTTAACTTTGATTAAAATTTATAGATCAATTATGAACATTATACCTGAAGGAAGAACATAGGCTGGGTACTGTTGTCGTGCAGTATCATCCACTGAATCTTGGTTTGTGTCATCGGCGGCCCCAATATATGGCATCAAACGATTCCAACCGATCTCCCCACGTGGGAAGAATAGTGGATATGACAAAGGGTCGTAGCACCCATAGTATGCTCTAATATACAGGGGACGCTCTCCTTTCCCGTACACGATAACACTTCTATCAAAGGTTTTTTGTGGGTCGCTCCCTTCAACCCATATTGCTGCTACCTGAGAAGTTGTTGGCGCATTGTACCTTCGTTGATCAAGCTTGATATCGGTATTTAATGAGATCCTGTATTCATCTAGATTTGGAACAACACCAAGGCTTTTAAATACTTGAGCATAAGGGTTATGCTCTAGTATTGCCAGAATCTTCCGTATGAGATCTAACCTAAGATTTGGAGACCTCTTAACCCTGTGAAACAAGTTTTCATCTGTATCATAAATATATATAGCTGCAAATGTCGAGGGCCATTATCACCAGACTCGAGATCATCAAGAGCGTGGTACAACCCTCCACACGCACGAAATGTATATACGCCGGTTCCTGCTGCGGTGCTGACTCGGCGATCAAGGGTGACTCCCAGACTTGTGAATGAGAAGTGGGAGTTGAAATACCGTATATTTTCTCTGAAATATCTAGCATCCCCATCATCTTGACTTGTAAACAACCGTTTCAACTCCTCACAAACATCTAGAGTAAATACATCCACTTTTCCCTTTCTGCAGCAGAATGCAGGCCCCTCGTATTGAAATCGCAAAGCTCCACAATGGCGGCAATCAGTAACTTTTCTAAGCACATGATGCTTTTTGGGCAAGTTCATGTAAACTCTGTTGTGAGCATCATTATTGGGAGCTCCATCACCATACTTTTGCTCCACTCGGTAGGATTGAAAATAAACATCTGGAGCAGAATGCATTAATTAAAGTTCACCCAGAAACCATATTACTAATACTATATTGTACTGGCAACTCATGTCAACAACAATAAACCTGGTTGGGCGAAGATCCTAGCTTCTTCATCATGGTCCATGTCTCCAGTTTTTTCTCCTAGGTTCCCGTCTCCCAAGCATTCTATTTGTGAGTATTGAATAGTAGTGCGTTAGGAGTAGTAAATGATGCTCATTTGATGTTATGCATACTGGGGAGATGAAACTAAAAATGACATTATGCAGACCATCAAATCAATGTTTATGGTGTGGACATCGGGCTCCAGTAGTCCGTAAGCATCTTCGGCGTGGTCGTTGGCTGAAAACATTTATTTGGCACAAAAGAGTAAGCAAAAGAGATGGACCCTTTTTATGCACAGGATGGTACCACAAGACCGTACCAATTTGATTATGAGGGGTTGGACCTGCATCTGGGGACGGTTCCATCCCTGGAGTAATATCATTACGTTGGATCGGTAGAGGTTTCTTGCCATAAGAAGGATCTGTAGCTGAAACAAAAATAGAATGGCAAATTAGAGAAGAAATAAACACCGGATAATTTAGCACCATTAATAAATCAGACAACTAACCCTTTTTTTAGAAGACTTTTCTGGCATATGTAGGTTGTCGATTGTACTGAGTTGGGGGTTCTCATCTAGTGACATAAGTGTGGGTATCAGTCGTCTTGAATTTCGTTGCATCTGGTACGCATCATTTCTGTGCAACCAATCAGACTCATCGTCCACATTGTCTTCTCTGGTCAAATGAACGGAATTTGGTACCGCACCCCCTGCACTTGTTATGTTCTGCAGTTGTGTGACTGCAGATTGTCCGGTAGCCGGCACTTGCGTTACAATGTTACTGTCATCAAGGACGGCAGCAATATGCTTATTTTGCTCGCGGGTTTGTCGTTGTCGCTTTAATATTTCCTCTCTATTTCGTGCATACCGCTCCCTTTCCATACGATTCTTAATCTCATTACTGCCTGTGTAGATGAAGAATAGATCATTATATATAGCAATATATATATAATGGAGAATGAATTTCATCTTTATTAATCTCATTACTGCCTAAGTAGATGAAGAATAGATCATTATATATAGCAATATATATAATGAAGAATGAAGTTCATCTTTATTACCTTGTGATACACCCAGCTGTGTTTGTGCCCCACTGATCTCAGCAGACGCAAGTTTCTTCTGTTTGTAGGCCTCACGTCGTCTCTTATTAATCTCATCCTTATTTTGTGCATACCGCTCTCTATCCCTCTGCCTTTTTACTTCTTTAGGGTCTGCAATCAATGTCACAATTCAGAAGTTGGGGTACAAAAACTGAAATTGGGTGGTTGTGTAATGCTCATCACCCAAGGATTGGTTGTTGCTTATATCCTGAAACGGGGTGCGCGCCCTGTTGGGACTGGTTGGGGCCATACGAAGTCCTTCAACCCTGTGAATGTCAAGAATGGTATCACACAATTGTAACTGAAGGAATACTATTACCACAACTCAGACATAGTAGTGTTTTATGTTCAACTCCATCCTACTGTTTAACATGAAAGCTTTGTTAATACTCAGTCGCCAATTGAATTCCTTTTGCATTAATATATATACCTGCAATAATGATTCAGGATGTAGTAGTTTGTAATGCTATTCATGTAGGTGTATCTCAGAGTGACTTTATGTGTGTTCATATTTGGAACTGAGAATTGAACCTGTTCATATGCAGCTTGATGAGGCATTTAGGTGAGTTCAGTATATGGTCATGCCATATTTCACCAGTTCATACACTTTCCTTCTTTTTCATAATTTCATTCAATCAAAACAATTGATGGATCACATGAACAGGTTGACAAAGGAGCAGGGCGGAGGCGTCTTCTAGCCTAACGAAGCCTTGGCGGCGGCATGTAAAAGCCTTTCGAACTTCAGATCAGAGAAGAGCATGCACCTATGTCGGCGAGGAGCTCCTCGTCGCGGCCGTGGCAGGGCGTCTGTGCGGCTGGACCTGTGACCTCGTCCTCGCGGCTGTCGTCGGGTGCCTCGGCGGCTGCGCAGGGCAGCGACGTAGCGGCCGTCGTCCGGTGCCTCAGCGGATGCGCAGGGCAGCGACGGTGCATGTAATCTGGACGTCAAGCCTAGATTGATTCCTGCTAATTTAGCTCAGTTGTTTCCGTGTATGACTCATTTGTTATCCGTGTATGACTCTCCGTGTAATTTGGATGTGGGTTGTTACTTTTTTTTTTGAGAAAATGACGTGGGTTTACCTATACACTCGTGCGAGCGTGGGTTGTTAGTACGGGCAGAGTTTTCGTCCGCCGTTGTCAAGTTCTCTCGTTTAATAGTAGTGTAGATGCTGTGAAATATGCACGAACATTTTTTAAATGTACGCGGAACATTTATAATAAAATTTGAACAGTTTTAAAGCATTTCCAAAATTTATTATGATTACACAATTATTTTTACTACAGGTTGTCAACTTTTTCTTTACAAATGGTTAACATTTTTTCATTATAATGAACGTTGAACATATTTTAAATGCAAAGTGAACATTTTTTTTAATATAGGTTGATCAATTTTCTTAAGATATGATGAACATTTTACTTAATGTGCGATGATTTTTTTTGTAATTTATGGTGAACATTTTCTTTTGCGTTTAAAATATTCAACATATTTTTTTTGTAATTTATGGTTAACTTTTGTTTTGTAAAAAATCCAACAAATATTAATAAATGTTCAATTTGCGTTTAAAATATATTCAACGGATATTACAAAATTAAGAAGCTGCTCACTGTTTGTAAAGAAAAGTTCATCATGCATTGAAAAATGTTCAATATAAGCAGAAAAAGTGCTTGGCGTATATTTATAAATGTTCGTGCGTATTTGAAAGCATAAGAGAAATGAAACAATAGAAACCGGGGCAACGAACGAGCCTAGGACGCGCGCCAGCTAAGTGCGAAACGAAAAACAATTGAGGCTTTTGTGGGCCGGCCCAGCGTTCCGCGAATACTATAAAAGATAAAATGCCTGTAGTACAACGCGCGATGCGCTGTGGCTTTGTGGTTAGTGAGTGGCGCCTCTGAACGTCAGGTCGCAGGGTCGAATCCCGCCGGTGAGGGATTTTAATTTGTTTGTTTATTTGTTGAAGTGGACGGAAATTGTCAAACCAGTCCGATTCGGTGGTAGGAATTGCGAACAAACAAAAAAAAGCCTCTCGGGAGCCTTTTTCCCACAAAAAATTGGGCATTTATGTGATTACATACAAAGCAAGGGGGTTTTCTATAAAAAATATGCCACATCAGCACCTGGCGTGCGGGCCCCCGCCAGTCAGATACTCTGTTGAAAGATCGTGGATGCCTCCTAGAGGAGGGGTGAATAGGCGCTTTAAATAATTACGGTTTAGGCTTGAACAAATGCGGAATAAACCTAGCGGTTAATTTGTCAAGCACAAAACCTACAACAATTAGGCTCACCTATGTGCACCAACAACTTATGCTAAGCAAGAAAACCTACTTAGGTGATAGCAAGATATATGACAAGAAACAATATGGCTATCACAAAGTAAAGTGCATAAGTAAGGGCTCGGGTAAGAGATAACCGAGACACGCGGAGACGACGCTGTATCCCGAAGTTCACACCCTTGCGGATGCTAATCTCCGTTTGGAGCGGTGTGGAGGCACAATGCTCCCCAAGAAGCCACTAGGGCCACCGTAATCTCCTCACGCGCTCGCATAATGCAAGATGCCGTGATTCCACTAAGCGACCCTTGAGGGCGGTCACCGAACCCGTACAAACGGCAACCCTTGGGGGCGGTCACCGAACCCGTACACTTTGGCAACCCTTGGGGGCGGTCACCGGTACCCGTCAAATTGCTCGGGGCGATCTCCACAACCTAATTGGAGATCCCGATGCTTGCCCGGAGCTTTACACCACAATGATTGAGCTCCGAACACCACCAACCGTCTAGGGCGCCCAAGCACCCAAGAGGAACAAGCTCAAGGGTACTAAGCACCCAAGAGTAATAAGCTTCTCAACTTGTAACTTTCACGTATCACCGTGGAGAACTCAAACCGATGCACCAAATGCAATGGCAAGGGCACACGGAGTGCCCAAGTCCTCTCTCAAATTCCACCGAAACAACTAATGCTAGGGAGGAAAAGGAGAGGAAGAACAAGAAGGAGAACACCAAGAACTCCAAGATCTAGATCCAAGGGGTTCCCCTCACATAGAGGAGAAAGTGATTGGTGGAAATGTGGATCTAGATCTCCTCTCTCTTTTTTCTCAAAAACTAGCAAGAATCCATGGAGGGATTGAGAGTTAGCAAGCTCGAAGAAGGTCAACAATGGGGAAAGAACACTAGCTCAAGAGATAAGGTTCATTTGGGAAGAAGACCCCCTTTTATAGGAGGGGGAAAATCCAACCGTTATGTGCTCAGCCCGTACACGAGCGGTACTACCGCTCGGGCGGAAGAAGCAGGGAAACGGAGCAACAAAACATGAACCTTGGGGCGGTAGTACCGCTTATAAGCGGTACTACCGCTCACCCCAGCGGTACTACCGCTCGGCCGGAGCGGTACTACCGCTTATAGGCGGAACTACCGTGCCTTACTGCCGCGCGACTACCGCTGAACCCGACACGAAAAGAGCAGACCCAAAATCGAGGCGGTAGTAGAGCGGTACTGGAACGGTACTACCGCTTGACGCTACAAGCGGTACTACCGCTGCCACCGCGGTACTACCGCTTGACGCTACAAGCGGTACTACCGCTGCCACCGCGGTACTATCGCAGGGAGAAAAACAGAACTGCCAAAAACTTCTTCATATGAGCTCCGAATTGAGCAAACTCAAGCTTGTTGGATAGAGGAAGACGAGTAGCATCAAAACAGCGTCTGGTTATAGTAAAAAGAGGCAGGGGAGGTATGCCAACAAATAGAGGAGTGAAACCTCCAACCGAGAAGAACCGACATAACCTCCAACATCGAAAACATCATAGAAGATGTGAGTGAACTCCGTTTTCGATAAACTCGAGCTTGTCATCAAGATGACCATAAGCTCCAAAACTCACAAAGAGAAGAACCAAACAAGAACCAATAAAGATGATGCAAGGATGCAATGGTTTGAGCTCTCTATGAACGATACGATCAAGGTACTCATCGAGAGCCCTCCTTGATAGTACGGCCCTCGATCCTATAACCCGGTCTCCCAACTATCATCATGAGACCGGTAAAATAGAAAACCTATCAAGGGCAAACCTTTGCCTTGCACATGGTCCACTTGAGCTAGATGATGACGATCTTGACTCCCTCAAGTTGGACCACATTTCTTGGTTGCGTTGGCTCGATGAAGACTAATTGATTGCTCCCCCATACTCCACTATGGGTGAGCCACTCTTCCGCACATCTTCACAAGTCCATTGTCACCACAATGGACGGCAAGCTTCAAGCATTTGATCTCTTCATGATGCTTCACTTGAACTTGCACACCGCAACATCTTCACAAGTCCATTGTCACCACAATGGACGACAAGCTTCAAGCATTTGATCTCTTCATGATGCTTCACTTGAACTTGCACACCGCAACCTAACCCACAAAGAACTCTCACGAAGATCATGGGTTAGTACACAAAGCGTAATTGACAATGCTTACCACACCATGGGATCGCTTGATCCCTCCCGGTACATCTTCTACGCTTTGTGAGTTGATCAAGTTGATTCACTCTTGACTTAGTCTTGATCAACCTTGACTCTTTCCAACTCTCTTCATTTGGATGATGTCTTGAAGGTAAACATGAATGATCACACAATCTTCTTCTTCAAGACATGCTTGCAATAAGCTCAACTCTCACATGACCAATCTTTGGATAATTCCTTAATAACACCTTGGTCACCACATAAACTCCTTGAAACCAACACATGGACTTCAAGAAATGCCTATGGACAAATCCTTCAAATATAACTCAAGGCAACAATTAGTCCATAGAGATTGTCATCAATTACCAAAATCAAACATGGGGGCACCGCATGTTCTTTCAACTGTCAATACACGTTTATACGCGGTTTAGACCTTTTTGTAATGGCTAGTCTCAAACTTGGTACTGACATGTAAAAAATTACCAAAAGTGGTACCAATCTGTATGTAATGCCTCAATTGTGGTACTTCCGTGCAATTAACTCGCAAGCGAGCCTGCGAAGTGGCGTCATGGAGCGGCTCCGGCGTTGCAATCATCAACAATAAAAGTATGTTCTCTATCCATATCTGTATTTATGCGCAGCCTCAAGAAGTACCCCAACTCTCACATCGACACCGTGAAACTGAACAAGATGTTTGTGGCCATGCTCCGCAGCAAATAGCTTCGGCGATTGATTCATATCTACCTCTATATCAGTTAACATGATTCTGCATCCAGTGTAGTATTATTTTCAAGATCTGATTTCTGAACACCTCTTGCTGTAATACAGGGCCTCCCTTAGATGGTATCATGTGAGGTACAAGGCTGAGGAGATTGTCAAGGATTTGATCGCCAGGACTCCCGAGTTCAATGACCAGCTGCGGTTGCCCAACTGCCGAGACAGGCCACACCACACTCTCCCCATAGGATCCTGGTTTCTCACTCATATTTTTTTTTAGAATCAGGGGGAGCTCCCCCACCTGAGGCCTCATTTGGTTGCAGGGTATCCCGGGGGGATCCCCGCTTATTCCCCGGGTGGAGAAACCACGGGTGGGATGGACCCCGGGGAACCGAGCGTGACATTTGGACGCCCACGTGCGGGAGGCACCTCGGCCCTTTCCACGGCCTTCCCTGGGTGAGAATTCCACGACGAAATGGTTGGGAAGGAAAACCTCGGCTCGCTCTTGCGACCGAGAGGTGGCGACGCCGCTCAAGCTTCTCCCTCCGGCGACCTGGAACAGCGCCTCCGCCTCCCTCCGGTGATGACTCGCCAAACGCTACACACCTGCAAGTTCCTCTGCTTCCCGGCGACAACGACGACGACGACCTAGCGGCCGTACATCTGCTTCCACCAAGATCCACTCTCCCCAAATATCTGTCCCGTCCGGCGACTAGGACGACCCGGCGTTTGTCTTCCTTCTCCTTCAGCCAAGGTTGGTCCCCTCCACCTCCTCTTCTTCCTCCTCTCCCCCAGATGTTGTGATGCTATATTCTGGATCTTCCAAGGAATGTTTCTACTAGTATTTTATTTTGTACACTAAGGTCCATCACGTTGTGTTCTTGGACCTTCATCCATGAATTATTTTTGAAGGTTATCACCTAAAATAGTTCGCAGACCTATATGAGTACATATCTGATGGAAACCATGTATTCAGTGGAAGCACGGAAACTTGATTCTGTGCCGTTGGATAAGGATTGTGCGATGTGAGATGAAAAGATGGACGAAATGCAAAAAAGGACCCCATAACCTTCCTGTACCTTAGTACAAATCCTTGATGGAAGATGAGCCATCCGTCCCTTTTCCTATGGAGCTATCCCGATTCAATTTTTCCCCATCAACTAGGGTTAGGAGATGGTCGCTTCGCCCAGCACGACGCCCTTGTTCCGCGCAGGGCCGTGGCCGGCGACCGCGTCTAATTCCTTCTCTCATCTCAGGCGGCCGGCGATCGTGGCTAATTCTTCTCCGGCCTTCCCTCATCTCCGGCGGCTGGCCCAACACGCCAATCATCCTCTGAGCATTCCCCATCGGATTGGTACTGGATCTAATAAGTCTCAAGGTATGAAGATTTCTATTACATTGTTCATCTTCTATACTTTGCCATTGTCTTCTTTTCGTGGCTCATCTAGTAGTTCCTTCTCTTCTAGTTGGGCTAGGTTTGCAAAGCAAATAGAGATGACATGGGCGTGGATTCTGGTTGTCTCCTCCAAGTTTAGCACTTCTAGTTGGGCTAGGTTTGCAAACCAAAGCAAATAGAGTAGGGGGAGGAACGAGGTAGTAGTATCTTGGCTGCAACTGCTGATTGCCCCTAAGTCTACTGTCCAGATTTTGGTCTTCATGAAGTTAGTAAAGTCTAATTTATTTGGTAAGCTAGTTTTATATTAATGCAGCAACAGGGAGATCCTATCATGCTAATTTGACAATACTGTACACCATAATCGGAACAAGAAATTAAGAAAACCATTACTGGTTGCAGACTTGTGTTTAGTACAATGGGAATAAGAAAGGAGTTGAAACTATTTGAGCATAGATTAATTGTAGAAATGATTTCAGCTGTCAGTTTTAATTTATATTGCAATTGATTGGTGAAGTGAGCTGAGATTAGGTGCTGATTTTATTCTATGCTATTCCGGAAGGCACATATTGACCGGCTCCTATGAGAATGTGCTTTCCACTTACAAACGGGATATCTTCTCTTCCTGCAGTAACTATGAAATGCCAGAGCGAGGTGAGCAAGGCTCCACCTTTGGCTATTTGTGACGCCCAGTCTGATGCAGAATGTGCCGTCCACACTAGACCAAGTGCCGAAATTGTATTTATCACACCGCAAAAATTGTATAGTGCACCTTTCTGTGTAAGTACTTGTCTAACTAATACGTACATGCTTATAGTTTCTTGTATTCCAGCATGTTAAACCTGTTGTTCTTTTCATCCAAATTTCAAGGCTCATCTTATACTCCGGAGTGTGATGATGACATCAGGCCAGCCATAGGGATGACTTTTATGGATTTGAAGGCAGCCAAGGATTTCTATGAAGCTTATGCACATCATGTTGGTTTCTCAGTACGTGTGGGACAACACAAGACTGGCAACGGTGTCATTACTCACAATCGTTTCTACTTTGATCGTGAAGGTTTCCACGAAGAGCGGAAAGGTAAGGAAAACTTAGTACATGGCACTGGCAGTAAGAGGAAATATGAGAGGAAAATCACTAGATGTGGGTGTGAGGCTAAACTTGCGGTAAAACGTAAGATTGAGAATACGTACGTTGTGCCTCTTTTCATAGATTGTTGTTAAGTTCGTTTTAAAATATAAGTATAAAAATTCAACTCTTTTGTTTCAGGTTTGCTGGTGGCAGTAAAGACATGTGAAGGTTTCATAAACAAAGACTACTGCAGGATGTTTGGAGTTGCAGTGGTGCACTGATACGTTCTTCAGCTTGTACTCGAGTTATGTCCGATATATAAACGTGAGATTTACTATGACTGTTAATGGCTAATGAGTTAGTGATGTGTCTATGTTCTAACAAAACACCCTAGCATAATGCGGTTAACTACTGTACGTGCCTATGTTGTAACAAAACTCCCTAGCATAATGTAGCTATCATGCCTTAACTACTGTACATGTTGTTGAAGTATGCAGTACTACAAGTGAATACTGGGCTACTAAAATTAGCTTCCTTCAATTTTCTGTTGTCTCGTCTGTGGCATTGCATGTTAGTTGTTTTAGTTTCCTAAATGCGATTTTGCTGGTACTCTGCTATTAGGAGACTATTTAGAATCAGCTTATGTCAGTTCTGGTATCCATTGCAGCTACTTTTCCATTTTAAATCGATGTGTATGCATCTCTGGCATGCGTGGTGAATCATAGGCACAGCGCATGGCTTACAGATCCTACTTGCTGACAAAAAACTGGAAATAAGTGGCAAGAGGCTAGCTGTGTTACTTGTAGGCCTGAGGGGTTCCATGTCAAATGTACTCTCTGGTTGCGGGCGTTGTTTTGCAAATAGCACTGAGCAGTTACGAGTCAATCTGGCCCATACAAATAGCATCCAACAGTCTGTCCTCAGGTTTCCAGGATTCCACTGAATATGTGGTTTCCAGGTGATATTGTCTCGACCTATATATTAATGACTACCACTCTGCCATTATTACTTATCTGAAATCTTGTTTCTCAAATATATGACTGACAAGCATGCAAGATAGTAAAATTCTGTTAAGTACCAGTTATACTCTCGAGTCTCGACCGATCGCTCCCTAGTAGTGCTTCGGTTTACAGAATTTCGATTACAGAGCCTTATGCCTATTTGGCTACTTGAATTATACGGTAAGAACTGAGTTGAATATTACTAATGCTAGAATGGACAATGCAACTGAATAAATTTAGTGAGGACTGAAGAGTAGCTGAAGCTGGGAAGAGAAGGTAACAGGTCGCACAACCTTGCTCTTGATTGGAGTGCTTCTTTTCTTCCTATGAGAAAAAGATTTTGGTTCATTTTGATGTGATTGCAGCAAAGCCAATTGATAATCTTATCGATGCAGTGCTGTTAAATCATCAATTACTAATTTACTGTTGGAAATTTTCTTTCTTGGGGAAGCTACAGAAACCAACCCCTTCAAATGAGTTAGCATGTGATTAAGGTCTTCCTTTTCTCATGTTTTGGCAGAGAAATATTCATCAACACAAAGAACTCAACTCTTTGCCTTTACTGATTGAAGGAGTAAATTACTGCCATGGAGAAAACATAAGGTATGAATTTTGGTGTACCAGATTATTTAGAACTGCAATTTTGTATATGCTTCCATTGCGCGTTTTACTATTTGTTCATGAATCTGCACATGCTAAGTCATAACGAGAGGATTATCTTGTTTTTTTCGAAACGGAGGCAAAAGATTTGCCTCATCCATTAATTAGGAAGAAGTTAAGAGTTGCTTTTACAAACAAAAGCAATAAGATTATTACAAAGCCACTACTCTTGCGGCATGATTTTTCCCAAGTGCTTCGCGCCGGCGGTGACCCAAAGTGTAGCCTCGCTCTTGATGTTGGATAGGATAATGGACGGGAGCGTGGACTTGTGCCTAAAAACTCTAGCATTCCGTTCACACCAAATCAACCAACAAGTTAGCATGGTGAGGGACGTCATTGCCTTCCGGTTGCCTGTATTCTTCTCGGACATTTTGATCCACCAATCCTTGGTGGAACGCTCATCAGTCCAGAGAGAAGTGTCAATGTGCATGAGGTTGAGCCAAGCCTTGATCATGCTCCAAACCCTCAAGGTGAACCGACACTTGAGGACTATCTTGTGGGGAAAACAGAGGGCATATACAAATGAGTTCATGCTCGTGGCAGTTTTTTGTTGGAGGATTATCTTGTGTTTTCTTGTGAATGTATGCTCTACAGCTTTATTGCCACCTATTTTCTTTCTTTGGGGAGACCATGAACACAAACTCATAAGCCTTGGTATGCTAATTTTGTTTCGCACAACGAGAACGTTGTCCGTTGATTTAATTGGCATGGTCTGTCTGTTGCTCGATCGTTTATGAGAACAGCTTATTATGTTTGCATCTATTTTATTGGGAAACATGGATGGATATTATTAAAATATGTGCTTATATATATAGTTTAAAATTTGGTATTGTATAGTAACTACATTGTTCTTTCTTGCTTTGCAGGTTCCCTAACACTAGCCAATGAAAATGTTGAAAGAAGTTTATATATATATATATATATATATATATATATATATATATATATATATATATATATATATATATATATATATTAATGGAACTAAACGCCTATTCTTGCTGAATTCTACCGCAGTTAGCATTTCCAAGGTTAAACCATGATTAGCAGACTTAATTTATCCTCGGTGTTTGTGTGACACAACTGTTAGAAATATGCCCTAGAGGCAATAATAAATTGGTTATTATTATATTTTCTTGTTCATGATAATCGTTTATTATCCATGCTAAAATTGTATTGATAGGAAACTCAGATACATGTGTGGATACATAGACAACACCATGTCCCTATTAAGTCTCTAGTTGACTAGCTCGTTGATCAATAGATGGTTACGGTTTCCTAACCATGGACATTGGATGTCGTTGATAACGCGATCACATCATTAGGAGAATGATGTGATGGACAAGACCCAATCCTAAGCCTAGCACAAGATCGTGTAGTTCGTTTGCTAAGAGCTTTTCTAATGTCAAGTATAATTTCCTTAGATCATGAAATTGTGCAACTCCCGGATACCGTAGGAATGCTTTGGGTGTACCAAACGTCACAACGTAACTAGGTGGCTATAAAGGTGCACTATAGGTATCTCCGAAAGTGTCTGTTGGGTTGGCATGAATCGAGATTGGGATTTGTCACTCCGTGTAACGGAGAGGTATCTCTGGGCCCACTCGGTAATGCATCATCATAATGTGCACAATGTGACCAAGGAGTTGATCACGGGATGATGTGTTACGGTACGAGTAAAGAGACTTGCCGGTAACGAGATTGAACAAGGTATCGGGATACCGACGATCGAATCTCGGGCAAGTACTATACCGGTTGACAAAGGGAATTGTATACGGGATTGATTGAATCCCCGACATCGTGGTTCATTCCGATGAGATCATCGTGGAACATGTGGGAGCCAACATGGGTATCCAGATCCCGCTGTTGGTTATTGACCGGAGAACGTCTCGGTCATGTCTGCATGGTTCCGAACCCGTAGGGTCTATACACTTAAGGTTCGATGACGCTAGGGTTATAGGGAATAGATATACGTGGTTACCGAATGTTGTTCGGAGTCCCGGATGAGATCCCGGACATCATGAGGAGTTCCGGAATGGTCCGGAGGTAAAGATTTATATATGGGAAGTCCTGTTTTGGTCACCGGAAAAGTTTCGGGTGCTATCGGTAACGTACCGGGACCACCGGGAAGGTCCCGGGGTCCACCAGGTGGGGCCACCGGCCCCAGAGGGTTGCGTGGGCCAAGTGTAGGAAGGGACCAGCCCCTAGGTGGGCTGGTGCGCCTCCCATAAAGGGGCCCAAGGCGCAGGGAAGGGGGGAAGGGGGAAACCCTAGGCTCAGATGGGCCTAAGGCCCACCTAGTGGTGCGCTCCCCTCTCTCCCCCTTGGCCGCCCCTCCAAGTCCCATCTAGGGCTGGCCGCACCCCTTGGGGGGAACCCTAGATGGTGGCCCCCCCTCCCCAGGGGCCCTATATATAGTAGGGGGAGGGAGGGCAGCAGCATGACAGGCCCCTGGCACCTCCCTCTCCCCCTGCAACACCTCTCCCTCTCGCAGAAAGCTTGGCGAAGCCCCCTGCGAGACCCCGCTACTTCGCACCACCACGCCGTCGTGCTGCTGGATCTCCATCAACCTCTCCTCCCCCTTGCTGGATCAAGAAGGAGGAGACATCGCTGCTTCCGTATGTGTGTTGAACGCGGAGGTGCCGTCCGTTCGGCACTCGCGTCATCGGTGATTTGGATCACGGCGAGTACGACTCCATCAACCCCGTTCATTGGAACGCTTCCGCTCGCGATCTACAAGGGTATGTAGATGCACTCCTTTCCCCTCGTTGCTAGTATACTCCATAGATGGATCTTGGTGATGCGTAGGAAAATTTTAAAATTCTGCTACGATCCCCAACAGTGGCATCATGAGCCAGGTCTATGCGTAGTTTCTATGCACGAGTAGAACACAAAGTAGTTGTGGGCGTCGATTTGTCAATTTACTTGCCGTTACTAGTCTTATCTTGATTCGGCGGCATCGTGGGATGAAGCGGCCCGGACCGACCTTACACGTACACTTACGTGAGACAGGTTCCACCGACTGACATGCACTAGTTGCATAAGGTGGCTAGCGGGTGTCTGTCTCTCCCACTTTAGTCGGATCGGATTCGATGAAAAGGGTCCTTATGAAGGGTAAATAGAAATTGGCATATCACGTTGTGGCTTTTGCGTAGGTAAGAAACGTTCTTGCTAGAAACCCATAGCAGCCACGTAAAACATGCAACAACAATTAGAGGACGTCTAACTTGTTTTTGCAGGGTATGCTATGTGATGTGATATGGCCAAAAGGATGTGATGAATGATATATGTGATGTATGAGATTGATCATGTTCTTGTAATAGGAATCACGACTTGCATGTCGATGAGTATGACAACCGGCAGGAGCCATAGGAGTTGTCTTAATTTATTGTATGACCTGCGTGTCAATGAAAACGCCATGTAATTACTTTACTTTATTGCTAACCGTTAGCCATAGTAGTAGAAGTAATAGTTGGCGAGACAACTTCATGAAGACACGATGATGGAGATCATGATGATGGAGATCATGGTGTCATGCCGGTGACGAAGGTGATCATGCCGCGCCTCGAAGATGGAGATCAAAGGCGCAAGATGATATTGGCCATATCACGTCACTTTATGATTTGCATGTGATGTTTGTCATGTTTACATCTTATTTGCTTAGAACGACGGTAGCATAAATAAGATGATCCCTCACTAAAATTTGAAGAGACTTGTTCCCCCTAACTGTGCACCGTTGCGAAGGTTCGTTGTTTCGAAGCACCATGTGATGATCGGATGTAATAGATTCTAACATTCGAATACAACGGGTGTTGACGAGCCTAGCATGTATAGACATGGCCTCGGAACACATGCGAAACACTTAGGTTGACTTGACGAGCCTAGCATGTACAGACATGGCCTCGGAACACAAGAGATTGAAAGGTCGAACATGAGTCGTATAGTAGATGCGATCAACATGGAGATGTTCACCGATGATGACTAGTCTGTCTCACGTGATGATCGGACACGGCCTAGTTTGACTCGGATCATGTATCACTTAGATGACTAGAGGGATGTCTATCTGAGTGGGAGTTCATTGAATAATCAGATGAACTTAATTATCATGAACATAGTTAAAAGGTCTTTGCAAATTATGTCATAGCTTACGCTTTAGTTCTACTGTTTAAGATATGTTCCTAGAGAAAATTTAGTTGAAAGTTGATAGTAGCAATTATGCGGACTGGGTCCGTAAACTAAGGATTGTACTCATTGCTGCACAGAAGGCTTATGTCCTTAATGCACCGCTCAGTGTGCTGAACCTCAGCGTCGTCTGTAGATGTTGCGGAACATCTGACATACACGTTTTGATGACTACTTGATAGTCCAGTGCGTAATGCTAACGGTTTAGAATTGTGGCACCAAAGACGGGTTTGAAACGTCGCAGAACATATGAGATGTTCCGAAGACTGAAATTGGGATTTCAGACTAGTGCCCACGTCAAGAGGTATGAGACCTCTGACAAGTTTCTTAAGCCTGCAAACTAAGGGAGAAAAGCTCAATCGTTGAGCATGTGCTCAGATTGTCTGAGTACCACAATCGCTTGAATCGAGTGGGAGTTAATCTTCCAGATGAGATAGTGATGGTTCTCCATAGTCACTGCCACCAAGCTATTAGATCTTCGTGATGAACTATAACATGTCAGGGATAGATATGATGATCCTTGAGCAAATCGCGATGTTTGACACCGTGAAAGTAGAAATCAAGAAGGAGCATCAATTTTTGATGGTTAGTAAAACCACTAGTTTCTAGAAGGGCAAGGGCAAAAGGGATACTTCATGAAACAACAAATCATTTGCTGCTCTAGTAGAGAATCCCAAAGTTGAACCCAAACCCGAGACTAGTGGCTTCTGTAATGAGGGGAAACGGTCACTGAAGCAGAACTACCCTAGATACTTGGTAGATGAGAAGGCAGGCAAGGTCGACAGAAGTATATGGATTATACATTTTATGAATGTGTACTTTACTAGTACTCCTAGCAGCACCAGGGTATTAGATACCGTTCGGTTGCTAAGTGTTAGTAACTCGAAATAAAAGCTGCGGAATAAACGAGACTAGCTAAAGGTGAGATGACGATATGTGTTGGAAGTGTTTTCCAAGGTTGATGTGATCAAGCATCGCATGCTCCTCTACCATCGAGATTGGTGTTAAACCTAAATAATGTTATTTGGTGTTTGTGTTGAGCATAAACATGATTGGATTATGTTTATCGCAATACGGTTATTCATTTAAGGAGATAATGGTTACTCTGTTTATTTTAAATAATACCTTCAATGGTCTTGCACCTAAAATGAATCTCGTAGTGATACACATGTTCGTGCCAAAAGATATAAAATAGCAATGATAGTACCACATACTTGTGGCACTGCCATTTGAGTCATATTGGTATAGAACGCATGAAGAAGCTCCATGTAGATGGATCTTTGGACTCACTCGTTTTTTGAAAAGATTGAGACATGCGAACCATGTCTATTGGTATATATGCATGAAGAAACTCCATGCAGATGGATCGTTTGGACTCACTTGATTTTGAATCACTTGAGACATGCAAATCATACCACATGGGCAAGATGACTGAAAGGCCTTGTTTTCAGTAAGATGGAACAAGAGAGCAACTTGTTGGAAGTAATACATTTGATGTGTGCAGTGAGTGCTGAGGCACGCAGTGGATATCGATATGTTCTTACTTCACAGATGATTTGAGTAGATGCTGAGAATATTTAATTGATGAAACACAAGTCTGAATTATTGAAAGGTTCAAGTAATTTCAGAGTGAAGTTGAAGATCGTCGTGACAAGAGGATAAAATGTCTATGATATGATCATAGAGATATCTGAGTTACGAGTTTGGCACACAATTAAGACATTGTGGAAAGTGTTTCACAATCAATACCGCCTGGAACACCACAGTGTGATGGTGTGTCCGAACATCATAATTGCACCCTATTGGATATGGTGCATACCATGATGTCTCTTTACCACTATCGTTTATGGGTTAGGCATTAGAGACAACCGCGTTCACTTTAAATAGGGCACCACGCAATTCCGTTGTAGCGACCAGACCTCAAATAGTCTGTGCTGCTGTGCACCAGTGTCATCCCTGGATCAGTAATGCTGACACGCACAGTACAAATGGAGGATTTATAACAGAGTAGCAATCACACACTTATTACATCGAATATCTCCAAAGAGAATAAGTATGATAAATATGGCTTAAGGCCATCTAAAAACTATAACAGCGAAAGACTTGGAAGATAAGTGAGTCCATCAACTCCAACGGCATCACTGAGTATAAGACCACGACCTAAGGCACCTTACTCGTCGTCTGAAAAGTCTGCAACATGAAACGTTGCAGCCCGAAAACGGGTCAGCACATGGAATATGCTGGCAAAATAACACATAGAGAATAATGAACATAATAATGCTATACTACATGCATATATGGCTGGTGGAAAGCTCTATGGTTACAGTTTTGCGAAAAGCCAATTTTTCCCTACTGCAAAGGAATAAATTTTATTTAACTATCATGGTGGTTGTGAAACATTGAGATGGTTGACAGCATCTCAATCCCAATTAAAAGTCATCATTAACCCAACAAAATTAATTAAAGTAACATGGTGATGAGATTCAAATGATAATCCAGGTACTAGATACTCAAGTTGTCCATAACCGGGGACACGGCTAACCATGATTAGTTTGTACACTCTGCAGAGGTTTGCGCACTTTTCCCCACAAGACTCGATCGCCTCCGCTTGATTCTCGCACTACATGATGTTTGAGAAACGGATGACCGAGACACAGCCTTTCAGGAACAATCACTCTTTACTCCGGGTGGACAGTTACACCTACTTTCCCCTACATCTGCTAGCCCACCTCTTCAAGAGATCATGTAACCTACTCAACTATGCTAGAGCCCATAATAGCTTGTGGCTGCACACTGAAGTTTCTAGCATGAATAATCTTATGATCCCTTTGAGCCTGGGTGGCGGTCCTTATACATACAGACAACACTGGGTTCTCCAGGTGCCTCAATCCACCCAGATGTGAGTTTTAGTTGCCACCTTAAGTAAACCATTATTAACAATCTCACATCTGTCATGAATATCTCTCAAACCCAATCCACGTCTACGAGCATAGCATGGCAATATAATAGCAACGTAGAAGTAACTCCCAAGGGTTTGATAAAGAAACAGGTAATAGGTACTACCTCAACTACTTCCCAATACCCACAATTTAATTAGATCCTAATCATGCAATGTTTGAGGAATAGATCTAATGCAATAAAAACTGGGTATGGAAAAGTATGATCAAAGTGTTACTTGCCTTGCTGATGATCCGCGAAACCTAGCGATTCGAAGTAACAAGCGGCACACTCCGGGTACTCTATCGCAAACAAACAAGCAAACAATAAGTACTCATCTAATGCACAGGTAAAACTCGAATGAAAGATCCAACCAGAAAGTTCAACTTAAGAACTCCGGTTTGCAAAAAGAATCAACTCGAACGAAGCAACGAAAGTCAAACGGCGAAAGAAACAAGCTTCGTTTACTAATCTGGATCTAGGTCAAATTTTACAGTAGCAAAAACTTGTTTGAGTAGGTTAAACGGAAAGAGAATTTTGAGACGAAACTCTAGGCGCTTGAATCGCCTGATTCCGATAAACGAGCGAAAAGTTAAACAGAAACGAAGATCCGATCAGAAATCGAGATCTGAGATAATCGCGGAAAAATCCGACGAAAAAGAAAAACTGACGAACGGTTAAAGAACGGACGTTCGTTAACAGAGAAAATCCGACGAACGCGTTCGTTAAAACGAACGGGTCGGTGAACGTTCACAAAATAACAAACCGAAGAAATAAACCGATCTAGGGTTTAAAAAAAACGAATGGTTTTTTTACATAAACCGGCAAAGGACGGCGAGGTGATACCTCGTCGGGGCGGGGCTCCGGCGGGGCTCGGCTGGGCTCCGGCGAGGGCGGCGGGGTGCGGCGGGGCTCGGGGGCGGCTCGGGCGCGAGCGAGGCGGCGGCGGCGCCGGGTGCGGCTGCGGGTGCGGGGCGGCGCCGGGGTTTATAAGGAGGGGGCCTGCTTGGAGGAGGGGGCAAGGCGCGGCGGCGGTGTCCGAGGCGGTCACGGCGGCGGCGTCCGGCGTGCGCGCGGAGGAGACGCGGGGATGGGCCGGCGGCTCGGCTGGGCCTCGGCCCGGTCGGGCGCGGCGCTAATTTTTTTATTTTTTTAAAACATTCCGCCGAGAAAAATTCGTAGAAAAATAAATAAAAATCCAAAAAAGATAAAACAAAATTTCCCCGTCTAGTTAGAATATTTAGAACAGGGTGAACATTTTTTGACATAAAAATGCAGTTTTGAAAACGTGCAATATTTTTAATGCAATTAAAATTGCAAATAAAATCCGCATAAAATCCAATAAATGATTTTAATATTTTTCCTCCAATATTTCAATTGTTTTGGAGAAGTCATATTTTCTCCTCTCATTAATTTTTAATGAAATATTTTTCCGGAGAGAAAATAATTAAAACCAAAATCCTCGTTTTATTATTTGATGAAAATCAAATATGAAAATTCGAGAAAATCCCCAACTCTCTCCGAGGGTCCTTGAGTTGCTTAGGATTTATCGAGGATTTGTCAAAATGCAATAAAATTATGATATGCAATGATGATCTATGTATAACATACCAAATTAAAAATTTGGGATGTTACAAACCTACCCCCCTTAAGATGAATCTCGCCCTCGAGATTCGGGTTGGCTAGAAAACAGGTGGGAGTGGTCCTTCCGTAGATCTTCCTCTCGCTCCCAGGTGGCTTCATCTTCCGTGTGGTGACTCCACTGGACTTTGCAAAACTTGATAACCTTACTGCGGGTAACTCGGCTGGCATACTCAAGAATCTTAACTGGTTTCTCCTCATAGGTCAAATCACTTTCCAGCTGAATCGCTTCCAGTGGCACAGTATCTCTCAGTGGTATCTCAGCCATCTCTGCGTGGCACTTCTTCAACTGGGAAACGTGAAATACATCATGAACTCCAGACAATCCTTCGGGCAATTCCAGCTTGTAGGCAACCTCTCCCATACGTTCCAAAACTCTGTATGGTCCGATAAAACGGGGCGCTAACTTTCCCTTAACTCCAAAGCGCTTCACTCCTCGAAGTGGTGATACTCGAAGATAAACTCTGTCTCCGACTTCGTGAACTGTCTCCTTTCGTTTAGAATCAGCATAACTCTTCTGCCTGGACTGGGCTACCTTGAGCCTATCGCGAATCAACCTCACTTTCTGTTCAGACTCCTTAATCAAATCTGGTCCAAACAACTGACGGTCTCCAACTTCGTCCCATAACAACGGTGTTCTACACCTCCTTCCGTACAAAGCTTCGAAAGGGGCCATCTTCAAACTGGTTTGATAACTGTTGTTGTAAGAAAACTCCGCATATGGCAAATTGTCGTCCCAACTAGATCCATAATCTAGTGCACAAGCTCTCAACATGTCCTCCAAAATCTGATTGACTCTCTCGGTCTGTCCATCTGTCTGTGGGTGAAAGGCTGTACTAAATTCTAGCCTGGTTCCCAATGTTTCATGTAACTGCTTCCAAAACTTCGAGGTAAACTGGGTTCCTCTGTCTGATACAATGGTCCTCGGAACTCCATGCAAACATACGATCCTGGTCATGTATATCTTTGCCAACTTAGCACTGGTGTAAGTGGTCTTCACTGGAATGAAATGAGCCACTTTCGTCAAACGGTCGACTACAACCCATATTGAGTCATAGCCTGAACGAGTCCTGGGCAATCCTGTGATAAAATCCATGCCTATTTTATCCCACTTCCATTCGGGTATCGGCAATGGTTGTAGCAATCCTGCTGGCTTCTGATGCTCTGCCTTCACTCTCTGACACACATCACAAACTGCTACATACTCTGCAATATCCTTCTTCATTCCGGTCCACCAGAAAGTATTCTTCAGATCCAAATACATCTTGGTATTCCCTGGGTGAATCGAGTACGGTGAATCATGGGCTTCTTGCAAAATCAACTTCCTGATCTCCGGATCATTTGGCACATATACGCGGTCCTCAAACCATAAGGTATCGTGCTCATCCTCACGAAATCCCTTGGCTTTTCCTTTGCTCATCTTCTCCTTTATCTCGTCAATCTCCTTGTCTGTCTTCTGAGCTTCTCTGATCCTTTCCATCAAGGTAGACTGAATCTCCAATGTCGCTAAATAGCCTCTTGGGACTATCTCCAAACATAGCTCGCGAAGGTCCTCGGCTAACTCCTGAGGTAACTCTCCTGTCATGAGGGTGTTGACATGACTCTTGCGGCTCAACGCGTCTGCTACTACGTTAGCCTTTCCTGGGTGATAATGCAATCTCATATCATAATCCTTAATGAGCTCCAACCATCTCCTCTGTCTGAGATTTAACTCCTTCTGCGTGAAAATATACTTCAAACTCTTGTGATCCGTGTACACCTCACAATGGTTTCCGATGAGAAAATGTCTCCATGTCTTCAATGCATGCACCACGGCTGCTAACTCCAAATCATGCGTAGCATAATTCTTCTCATGGGGTTTAAGTTGTCGTGAAGCATATGACACAACTCTTCCTTCCTGCATAAGCACTGCTCCAAGTCCTCGACGAGAAGCGTCGCAATAAACTTCATAATCCTTGCGTTGATCTGGCAGAATCAACACTGGTGATGTAACCAATCGTTTCTTCAACTCTTGGAAACTAGCTTCACAATCCTCAGTCCAATTGAATTTGGTGTCCTTCTTCAATAGCTCAGTCATGGGCTTAGCAATCTTCGAGAAATTCTCGATGAACCTCCGGTAGTATCCTGCAAGTCCAAGAAAACTCCGGATTTCTCCAACTGACGTGGGTGATTCCCAACTTGTCACTGTGTCAACCTTGGCAGGGTCTACTGCTATTCCTTCTCCAGAAATAACATGTCCAAGGAATCCAACTTCCTTCAGCCAAAATTCACATTTGCTGAACTTGGCATATAACTGATGTTCTCTGAGCTTCTCAAGTACCAATCGCAAATGCTCCTCATGCTCTTCCTCATTCTTGGAAAAGACTAAAATATCATCAATGAACACCACGACGAACTTATCCAAAAACTCCATAAACACTTTGTTCATCAGGTTCATGAAATAGGCAGGTGCGTTAGTCAGACCAAATGACATAACGGTATACTCATACAGTCCATATCTGGTGGTAAAAGCCGTCTTAGGTATATCCTGCTCTCGAATCTTTAACTGATGGTATCCTGATCGTAGATCGATCTTGGAAAATACTTTAGCTCCTTGTAGGCGGTCAAACAAATCATTGATCATCGGCAGTGGGTACTTGTTTTTGATGGTCACTTCATTCAATCCACGGTAATCAACAACCATCCTCAGCGATCCATCTTTCTTCTCCACTAGAAGTACTGGTGATCCCCAAGGTGACGAACTTGGGCGAATATAGCCTTTATCCAGTAACTCCTTGATCTGCTTCTTAATTTCCTCCAAATCTTTTGCGGGCATCCTGTACGGTCTCTTAGATATTGGCCCTGTGCCTGGCAAAAGTTCAATCAAGAACTCAATGTCTCTATCCGGTGGCATGCCTGGCAACTCTTCTGGAAATACATCCGGATAATCCTTCACCACTGGTACTTCCTCCTGTACAACTCCTGATAAGGAATTCACTTGAGTCCTCTTCGGCATATGCCGGGATACATACTTAATCCTTTTTCCTTCTGGGGTGGTAAGCAAAATCGACTTGCTGGCGCAATCGATGTTTCCTCCATACAACGATAGCCAATCCATTCCCAAAATCACATCCAAACCTTGCGACTCCAAAACTATTAGGTCTGAGGGGAAAACATGCCTACCAATGGCCAATGGCATCTGAAAACATCCTTGGTTTGCCATATACTCTGCTCCTGGCGAGGTTACTAACATAGGGGTTCTGAGAACTTTGGTGGGCAGCTTAAACTTATTCACAAATCCCCTTGATATGTATGAATGCGATGCACCAGTATCGAAAAGAACGGTTGCAGTAAATGACTTAACCAAAAACTTACCTATTACTGCATCAGGCTGTGCTTCAACCTCCTCCACGCTCACATGGTTCACATGTCCTTTGTTGAATGGGTTCGGCTTCTTCCCAGAGCTTCCATTACCATTTCCATTTTGAGCTTCAGGACAATCAGTTGCATAATGTCCAGTCTTCTCGCACTTGAAACAGGTAACGTGACTTAGATCCCTCTTGGCTGGGGTAGATGGGTTGGTGCGGTTCTGTCCGTTGGTTCCTCCATTCCCATTACCATTCTTGGAGCTATTATGATTGTGCGAACTACCTCCTCCATGGGTATGCTGAAACTGTCCTCCCGGTTTCGGGGCAAATCGTGGCTTCTGCTGAGCTCCAGAGTTATACTTCCCTTGTCCATACTTCCTCTTACGGTTTTCAATCTGCTGTTGCTTCCCTTCAATCATGAGAGCTCTATCTACCAACTCCTGGTAGTTGTTGAAGGTTGCTACCATCAACTGCATACTCAGTTCATCATTCAGTCCTTCCAAAAATTTCTCCTGCTTGGCTGCATCTGTAGCAACGTCATCTGGTGCATAACGTGCTAACTTACTGAAATCCTCCACATACTGGCCTACGGTGCGTCCTCCTTGGCGTAGGTTGCGAAACTCACGCTTCTTCATAGCCATAGCTCCTGCTGAAACATGAGCTGTACGGAAAGCTTGCTGAAACTGGTCCCATGTGACAGTGTCAATAGGGTGTGTGGCTGTATAATTCTCCCACCATGATGCTGCGGGTCCATCAAGCTGATGTGCGGCAAAACGCACTCTTTCCGCATCTGTGCATCCTGCAGTGGTCAACTCCCTTCCAACTTTGCGGAGCCAATCATCTGCAACAATCGGCTCGGTGCTACTGGAAAACACCGGCGGGTTTAGCCTTAAGAAACGGGCTAAGTGATCAACAGGTGGTGGTGGTGGTGGGTTGTTGTTGTTGTTGTTGCCTTGGTTCTGCACTAACACTTGCATCAGGGCATTCTGTTGCCGAATCAACTGGGTGATCTCGGGTGGGAAAACAAATCCGGTGTCGCGTCTCGGAGGCATCTGATGGGTTAGAAAAGATGAGAGTTAAGAATAGAATGAGGTCTAGAGGGAAAACACTACCCATATGCTCATGAGACAAATACAATCAATATCACTCAATCAATTCAAACAAGGCATAACAATCGATCTAACTAGCGTTACAAAGTGCTTGAGCTATACTATTAAATGGGGGAAAACTACTACTGATATGGTGGTCTACTAGAAATTCTGATCAGTTGAAGACTCCATGATGTCTGCTCCAGCTTCATCAACATAGTCATCTTCACTTGGTTCCGAGTCGGTGTCGTCGATGATGATGTAGTTATCCGGACAAGTGCATTCGTCATCTTTTGCTTTTTGCACTGGATTTCCCATGAATACTCCAATCTTCTTCTCCAGGTCGTCATTCTTCCCTACTAATGCGACGATTTCCTCCATATAATCCTCGCGTGTAGCCTTGAGTTCTTCCTCCAGCTCCTTGATCTTCATTAATGCCTTCTTCAGTTCTTCCTTGTCCGAGCACATCTAGTTCTCCTGGCGTCGAATGTGTTGGTTTTGCTCCTGGATGAAAGCTGCAATTGATCCATCCTTCTTGGTTCTGATCATCTCCCATTGCGCGTCTCGGCGTCCACAAATCTGATAAATTGTATCCTTAAGCTCCTGGTGGTAGACTTCTCCAATGCGTCCCATAGCGATGTGGGCCGCCATGCTCTTCCCTAAACTCCAGGTTGGTGCTTCGAAAACCAATCTTATGGGTTCAGTAACTGGCACAAACGTCCTTCCTGGAATGTGAACTTGAATCTTCCAGCTCTCCTCTTCGGGTAATGTGACGTTATAGGTTCCGGTGATGCTTGGTATTCCTATGTTCAAGTACTTAGTGACTTCCTTCAAGTGTCGTCCAAAAGGCGTGTCTTCATCTGGTTGCATGAACTTGCTCCTTGCATCCGCCATTCCTAAAAGAGTAGAAAGTGGAGAGGGGTCAGAAATGAGAAGAGAGAAGTGTTCTAGGGCTTAAGCTTAGTGGTCGTGTCCTACAGTCAGCGTGTGCTCTGATACCACCTTTGTAGCGACCAGACCTCAAATAGTCTGTGCTGCTGTGCACCAGTGTCATCCCTGGATCAGTAATGCTGACACACACAGTACAAATGGAGGATTTATAACAGAGTAGCAATCACACACTTATTACATCGAATATCTCCAAAGAGAATAAGTATGATAAATATGGTTAAGGCCATCTAAAAACGATAACAGCGGAAGACTTGGAAGATAAGTGAGTCCATCAACTCCAACGGCATCACTGAGTATAAGACCACGACCTAAGGCACCTTACTCGTCGTCTGAAAAGTCTGCAACATGAAACGTTGCAGCCCGAAAACGGGTCAGCACATGGAATATGCTGGCAAAATAACACATGGAGAATAATGAACACAATAATGCTATACTACATGCATATATGGCTGGTGGAAAGCTCTATGGTTACAGTTTTGCGAAAAGCCAATTTTTCCCTACTGCAAAGGAATAATTTTTATTTAACTATCATGGTGGTTGTGAAACATTGAGATGGTTGACAGCATCTCAATCCCAATTAAAAGTCATCATTAACCCAACAAAATTAATTGAAAGTAACATGGTGATGAGATTCAAATGATAATGCAGGTACTAGATACTCAAATTGTCCATAACCGGGGACACGACTAATCATGATTAGTTTGTACACTCTGCAGAGGTTTGCGCACTTTTCCCCACAAGACTCGATCGCCTCCGCTTGATTCTCGCACTACATGATGTTTGAGAAACGGATGACCGAGACACAGTCTTTCAGAAACAATCACTCTTTACTCCAGATGGACAGTTACACCTACTTTCCCCTACATCTGCTAGCCCACCTCTTCAAGAGATCATGTAACCTACTCAACTATGCTAGAGCCCATAATAGCTTGTGGCTGCACACGGAAGTTTCTAGCATGAATAATCTTATGATCCCTTTGAGCCTGGGTGGCGGTCCTTATACAAACAGACAACACTGGGTTCTCTAGGTGCCTCAATCCACCCAGATGTGAGTTTTAGTTGCCACCTTAAGTAAACCATTATTAACAATCTCACATCTGTCATGAATGTCTCTCAAACCCAATCCACGTCTACGAGCATAGCATGGCAATATAATAGCAAACGTAGAAGTAACTCCCAAGGGTTTGATAATTGAAACAGGTAATAGGTACTACCTCAACTACTTCCCAATACCCACAATTTAATTAGATCCTAATCATGCAATGTTTGAGGAATAGATCTAATGCAATAAAAACTGGGTATGGAAGGGTATGATCAAAGTGTTACTTGCCTTGTTGATGATCCGTGAAACCTAGCGATTCGAAGTAACAAGCGGCACACTCCGGGTACTCTATCGCAAACAAACAAGCAAACAATAAGTACTTATCTAATGCACAAGTAAAACTCGAATGAAAGATCCAAATTTTACAGTAGCAAAAACTTGTTTGAGTAGGTTAAACGGAAAGAGAATTTTGAGACGAAACTCTAGGCGCTTGAATCGCCTGATTCCGATAAACGAGCGAAAAGTTAAACAGAAACGAAGATCCGATCAGAAATCGAGATCTGAGATAATCGCGGAAAAATCCGATGAAAAAGAAAAACTGACGAACGGTTAAAGAACGGACGTTCGTTAACAGAGAAAATCCATCGAACGCGTTCGTTAAAACGAACGGGTCGGTGAACGTTCACAAAATAACAAACCGAAGAAATAAACCGATCTAGGTTTTTTTTAAAACGAACGGTTTTTTTAAATAAACCGGCAAACGACGGCGAGGTGATACCTCGTCGGGGCGGGGCTCCGGCGGGGCTCGGCTGGGCTCCGGCGTGGGCGGCGGGGTGCGGCGGGGCTCGGGGGCGGCTCGGGCGCGGCTGCGCGGCGGCGGGCGCGAGCGAGGCGGCGGCGGCGCGGCGCTGCAGCGGGCGGCGGCGGGTGCGGGGCGGCGGCGGGGTGAGAGGGAGGGGGCGGCGGCGGGGTTTATAAGGAGGGGGGGCCTGCTTGGAGGAGGGGGCAAGGCGCGGCGGCGGTGTCCGAGGCGGTCACGGCGGCGGCGTCCGGCGTGCGCGCGGAGGAGACGCGGGGATGGGCCGGCGGCTCGGCTGGTCCTCGGCCCGGTCGGGCGCGGCGCTAATTTTTTATTTTTTTAAAACATTCCGCCGAGAAAAATTCATAGAAAAATAAATAAAAATCCAAAAAAGATAAAACAAATTTTCCCCGTCTAGTTAGAATATTTAGAACAGGGTGAACATTTTTTGACATAAAAATGCAGTTTTGAAAACGTGCAATATTTTTAATGCAATTAAAATTGCAAATAAAATCCGCATAAAATCCAATAAATGATTTTAATATTTTTCCTCCAATATTTCAATTGTTTTGGAGAAGTCATATTTTCTCCTCTCATTAAATTTTTAATGAAATACTTTTTCCGGAGAGAAAATAATTAAAACGAAAAATCCTCGTTTTATTATTTGATGAAAATCAAATATGAAAAATTCGAGAAAATCCCCAACTCTCTCCGAGGGTCCTTGAGTTGCTTAGGATTTATCGAGGATTTGGTAAAATGCAATAAAATTATGATATGCAATGATGATCTATGTATAACATACCAAATTGAAAATTTGGGATGTTACATCCGTTGAGACGACACCGTTTAGAGAAACCTAAGTTGTCGTTTCTTAAAAGTTTGGGGGTGCGATGCTTATGTGAAAAAGTTTCAGGCTGATAAGCTCGAACCCAAAGCGGATAAATGCATCTTCATAGAATACCCAAAACAGTTGGGTATACCTCTTATTTCAGATCTGGAAGCAAAAGTAATTGCTTCTAGAAACGGGTCCTTTCTCGAGGAAAAGTTTCTCTCGAAAGAATTGAGTGGGAGGATGGTGGAGACTTGATGAGGTTATTGAACCATGACTTCAACTAATGTGTAGCAGGGCACAGGAAGTTGTTCCTGTGGCACCTACACCAATTGAAGTGGAAGCTTATGATAGTGATCATGAAACTTCGGATCAAGTCACTACCAAACCTCGTAGGACGACGAGGATGCGTACTACTTCAGAGTAGTACGTGATCCTGTCTTGAATGTCATGTTGCTAGACAACAATGAACCTACGAGCTATGGAGAAGCGATGGTGGGCCCATATTCCGACAAATGGTTAGAAGCCATGAAATTCGAGATAGGATCCATGTATCAGAACAAAGCATGGACTTTGGTGAACTTGCCCGATGATCGGCAAGCCATTGAGATAAATGGATCTTTAAGAAGAAGACGGACGTGGACGGTAATGTTACCGTCTATGAAGCTCGACTTGTGGCAAAGAGTATTTTCACAAGTTCAAGGAGTTGACTACGATGAGATTTTCTCATCCGTAGCGATGCTTAAGTCTGTCGGAATCATGTTAGCATTAGCTGCATTTATGAAATCTGGCAGATGGATGTCAAAACAAGTTTCCTTACCAGTTTTCGTAAGGAAAGGTTGTATGCTATACAATCAGAAAGGTTTTGTCGATCCTAAGGATGCTAAAAGGTATGCTAGCTCCAGCGATCCTTCCATGGATTGGACTAAGCATCTCGGAGTTGGAATGTACGCTTTGATGAGATGATCAAAGATTTTGGGTTTATACAGAGTTTATGAGAAACTTGTATTTCCAAAGAAGTGAGCGGGAGCACTATAGAATTTCTGATGAGTATATGTTGTTGATCAGAAATGATGTAGAATTTATGGAAAAACATACAGGGTTATTTGAAAAGTGTTTTTCAATGCAAAACCTGGATTAAGCTACTTGAACATTGAGCATCAAGATCTATAAGGATAGATCGAAAACGCTTAATAGTACTTTCAAATGAATACATACCGTGACAAGTTTTTGAAGGAGTTCAAAAATAGATCAGCAAAGAAGGAGTTCTTGGCTGTGTTACAAGGTGTGAGTATTGAGTAATACTCAAGACCTGACCACAGCAGAAGAGAGAGAAAGGACGAAGGTCGTCCCCTATGCTTTAGACGTAGGCTCTACAGTATGCTATGCTGTGTACTGCACATGAAGTGTGCCTTGCCATGAGTTAGTCAAGGGGTACAATAGTGATCCGGGAATGGATCACATAACAGCAGTCGAACTTATCCTTAGTATCTAGTGGACTAAGGAATTTTCTCGATTATGGAGGCGGACAAGGAGTTCGTCGTAAAGGGTTACGTCGATGCAAGCTTTGACACTAATCCGGATGACTCTGAGTAGTAAACCGGACTCGTATAGTAGAGCAGTTATTTGGTATGGCTCCAAGTAAAGCGTGGTAGCTGCATCTACAAGATGACATAGATATTCGTAAAGCACACATAGATCTGAAAGGTTCAGACCCGTTGACTAATAACCTCTCTCACAAGCGAGATATGAACAAACCCCATGGGTGTTGGATTCATTACAATCACATGGTGATGTGAACTAGATTATTGACTCTAGTAAACTCTTGGGTATTAATCACATGGCGATGTGAACTAGATTATTGACTCTAGTGCAAGTGGGAGACTGTTAGAAATATGCCCTAGAGGCAATAATAAATTGGTTATTATTATATTTCCTTGTTCATGATAATCGTTTATTATCCATGCTAAAATTGTATTGATAGGAAACTCAGATACATGTGTGGATACATAGACAACACCATGTCCCTAGTAAGCCTCTAGTTGACTAGCTCGTTGATCAATAGATGGTTACGGTTTCCTGACCATGTACATTGGATGTCGTTGATAACGGGATCACATCATTAGGAGAATGATGTGATGGACAAGACCCAATCCTAAGCCTAGCACAAGATCGTGTAGTTCGTTTGCTAAGAGCTTTTCTAATGTCAAGTATAATTTCCTTAGACCATGAGATTGTGCAACTCCCGGATACCGTAGGAATGCTTTGGGTGTACCAAACGTCACAACGTAACTGGGTGGCTATAAAGGTGCACTATAGGTATCTCCGAAAGTGTCTGTTGGGTTGGCACGAATCGAGACTGGGATTTGTCACTCCGTGTAAACGGAGAGGTATCTCTGGGCCCACTCGGTAGGACATCATCATAATGTGCACAATGTGACCAAGGAGTTGATCATGGGATGATGTGTTACGGAATGAGTAAAGAGACTTGCCGGTAACGAGATTGAACAAGGTATCGGGATACCGACGATCGAATCTCGGGCAAGTACTATACCGGTAGACAAAGGGAATTGTATACGGGATTGATTGAATCCCCGACATCGTGGTTCATCCGATGAGATCATCGTGGAACATGTGGGAGCCAACATGGGTATCCAGATCCCGCTGTTGGTTATTGACCGGAGAACGTCTCGGTCATGTCTGCATGGTTCCTGAACTCGTAGGGTCTACACACTTAAGGTTCGATGACGCTAGGGTTATAGGGAATAGATATACGTGGTTACCGAATGTTGTTCGGAGTCCCAGATGAGATCCCGGACGTCATGAGGAGTTTCGGAATGGTCCGGAGGTAAAGATTTATATATGGGAAGTCCTGTTTTGGTCACCGGAAAAGTTTCGGGTGCTATCGGTAACGTACCGGGACCACCGGGAGGGTCCCGGGGGTCCACCAGGTGGGGCCACCGGCCCCAGAGGGCTGCGTGGGCCAAGTGTGGGAAGGGACCAGCCCCTAGGTGAGCTGGTGCGCCTCCCACAAAGGGGCCCAAGGCGCAGGGAAGGGGGGAAGGGGGAAACCCTAGGCTCAGATGGGCCTAAGGCCCACCTAGTGGTGCGCTCCCCTCTCTCCCCCCTTGGCCGCCCCTCCAAGTCCCATCTAGGGCTGGCCGCACCCCTTGGGGGGGAACCCTAGATGGGGGCGCAGCCCCTCCCCCTCCCCTATATATAGTGGGGTTTTTGGGGCTGCCATGGACATGAGACTTCCTCTCTCTTTGGCGCAGCCCTGCCCCTCTCCCTCCTCGTCTCTCGCAGTGCTTGGCGAAGCCCTGCTGGAGTGCCACGCTCCTCCATCACCACCATGCCGTTGTGCTGCTGCTGGACGGAGTCTTCCCCAACCTCTCCCTCTCTCCTTGCTGGATCAAGGCGTGGGAGACGTCACCGGGCTGCACGTGTGTTGAACGCGGAGGCGCCGTGGTTCGGCGCTTAGATCGGAACCAACCACGATCTGAATCGCTACGAGTACGACTCCTTCATCCGCGTTCTTGCAACGCTTCCACTTAGCGATCTACAATGGTATGTAGATGCACTCCCCTTCCTCTCGTTGCTAGATTACTCCATAGATTGATCTTGGTGATGCGTAGAAAATTTTGAATTTCTGCTACGTTACCCAACAACAACATGTATATATAACTGATGCTCAGCGTGTGTGATATGGATTGAAGTATGTTTTGCTGATATGCTTGTTCCATATTTTCTATTTTCCCTTAAAATTTCTGAATTATTCTCCATTGTTGTCTATGAATTTTGCAATCAAAATGCTAAAAAATTAATTACTTTTGAACTGATATGATGTTTGTGTACAAAGAAACAGAGTTACAGTTTTTCTACGAATTTTGGCACTTACCTGACATTTTTCTGAACAGGATCCCCTCCCCTCCCGCTTATCTCCAAATTCACGTGGCGGGTTTCCCCGTGGTGGGAGAGGATCTCCTATGACCAGTTAAATCCCCACCGTGGGATTACTACCCTGGGATACTTTGCCCTTGCGACCAAATGAGGCCTGAATATATTACTCAAACGGGATGCAAAAGCAGCAGATATAGAATTACAGAGGCACGGTGCAACGTGCAGAGAGGTAGGAACGCCACAAGAAGATGTCCTCCTTGTCACATGTTTCGAGAAGACGGTGTGACCAAAGGTCTAGGTCAGAGATAAGGTTCCTAAGGGTTATTACAGAACATTGATCAATATTCCTAAACAACATGTCATTACGTGCTGCCCAAATCTTCCATAGTAGTGCGAGAAGGACGAAGGACCATGCATTCTTGGGTAGGTGTTGAGGCAGCGGAGTGTCCCAGAGCTCATTGATATCGTCGGTCGAGGGCAGGAACCCTACACGTTGCCATATTCTGTTGGCAAGAGGACATGTGATGAAGAGATGAATGGAGTCTTCAGGTAACGTAGCACAGCGGGGGCATAAATCAGATGAGATTATATGCTTGTGGGCAAGATTCACTCTAGTTTTGAGGCGGTCTTTGAAGAGAAGCCAAGCAAAAATCTTTATTTTGCGAGCAGCCTTGGTGCCCCAAATGAGGGGGGTAGTGAGATCGATGTCTGGCCTGGTCATGAGGGTGTCGTATGCTTGCTTGGTGGAGAAGTCATGACCTCTGAGTAGGAACCTTTGATCTTCCTTAGCCGAAGGCACGAAGTCCTACAAAATAGCCAAAAGCGAGACAAGCTCTTGTTCTGCTATAAGAGAGAGACGACTACGGAGGTTAGCTTCGATACCGAAACGCAAAATGTTAGCCACTTTTACCAGCTGTAGGTTGGAGTGTGAGAAGAGGTGCGGGAAGGTAGTAGCTAGGGGTTTTGGGGTGATCCAGGTATCCAACCAGAAATATGTGTGTGTTCCACTGTTTGTTAGCACAAAGGAAATTGTCTGGAGGGTTGGGATTTGTTGAGAAATCGTGCGGCACAAGAAAGAGGTTTGGGGGCCGAGGAGACTAGGGCGTTGGGGTGTTGGAGATCTAGCCAATCTAGCCAAGGTGCCTGTGCGGAGGAGAGGGCTTTGGCAGCAAACTTCATTAGGAGGCAATTATTTTGCACATGCAGGTTTTTGAGCCCTAAACCACCGTTTTTTGGTGAACAAATGTTTTTCCACGCAATCAGGCATTGAGCACCCGAGCAAGCATCTTCCCCGGCCCAGAAAAAGGACCTCCTCAGTGAGTCAATGATTTTGATGGGTTTCTTTGGGATACGGAAAACAGACATAAAGTAGGCGATGAGGGAGTCTAGGACCGCGGAGATGAGAATGAGCCGATCGCATCTGTCCAAAAGTTTGGCACGCCAGCCAGTTAGTAATTTGCGAGATCGTTGTATCAACGGAGCGAAGGCATTGGAGGGGGGCTTGGTTGGGGCAAGGGGGAGGCCAAGGTAAGTTTGAGGGAAAGGGGCGCGTGTGCAATCCATGGCGAGAGCAGGGGCAGCAACTAAGGTTTAATCTGTGTGTAGGGTAGCTAGGGTGGTTTTGGAGAAGTTGATGGTGAGGCCGGTAGCTTGTGCAAAGTTATTTAAGATTGCTTTGAGGGTTGCGGCGGCGATGGGAGAGGCGGCTGCGATGATAAGCGTATCGTCGGTGTATTGGAGAACGGTGGGGACAGGTGGGAAAAGATGGGGTGGTGAAGAGCAGGCTCGGTGTTTTGGATGATGAGCTGTTGAAGCAGATCGGCAACGATGAGGAAGAGGTAGGGGAGGCCGGGTCGCCCTGCCGCATGCCATTCTTCCATTGTATCCAGTGGCCTGGTATGCCATTTAGGAGGATGGCAGTTTGCCCGTGTGGAGGATATGTTGGATCCAGCCACGAAAAGTTTGGGAGAAGCCGCGGATAGCCAAGATTTTGTCTAGGGCGGGCCAGGCAACAGAATCAAAGGCCTTCCTGAAGTCAAGTTTGAAAACCATGGTTGGTCGTTTTCGAGTGTGGCAAGAGCTGATGAGGTCGGCTGCATAGACGTGGTTTTCGGCAATATTCCTGCTGGTGATGAAACCCTATCTGATTACCATGAACTAAACTAGGAATGAGAGGTTTGAGCCGCGATGTGAGGACTTTAGCAATAGCTTTAACTGGGAAGTTCTGTAGGGATATTGGTCTGAAGGCGTCGGGTGAAGTTGGAGTGGCATTCTTTGGGAGAAGGATGATGTGGGCACGATTTAAGCACTCAGTATCTGCCACACCTTGGTGAAATTGCGCGAAGAAGGGTAGAATTGCATGCTTGATTGTGGGCCAGAAGGATCTATAGAATGAGGGGCCGAACCCATCTGGCCCAGGACTAGCTTGGGGGTTCATTTGGAAGAAGGCCAGCTTGATTTCCTCTTCGGAAAACTGCTCATCAAGGGCGTGGAGGCCTGCCACGGGGTGAGGATATATCGTGTTGAGGTAAAATGCCCAGGTCGTCGTGGCAGGAGAGCCGATGAGTGAGACAAAGAAGTACCTTAGGATTTCTGCTTTGTGGTGATGAGAGGTGAAGTCCGTGCCGTCGCATGTGAGAGAGAAGATTTTGTTCTTTCTAAGCCGCTGTGAGGTAGACATGTGGAAGAACTTTGAGTTCTCACCGCCGTGTATTGCTCGAGAAACTTTAGCACACCATTTCCAGTAAGTCATTGTTTCTTGGATTGTGCATTTAAGGAGGGAGACGATGATCTTGCGAGTGAGGAGTTCTGGCAGGGAGAGAGACCTGGATTCTTCAACATGATCGAGGGCAACGATAGCAGCTTTGCAACGAGATTCACGAAGGGGGGCGGGAATACGCGATCGTGCCCATTTTTTGAGAATGGCCCGAGATTGTTTGAGCGAGGAGGCGAGGGTGGCGGCAGAGTTGGTCGACGTGGTGGGCCGTGGGAGAGCCCAGACGGAGCTGATAATGTCTCTGCAGGGCCGGAAATTGGCTCAACCAGGTTCAAATTTGAAAAAGTTGGACCGCGGGATTGTTGTGGTGACGTGTATGAGGAGGGTACGTGATCGGACGTGAAACGCGTGAGGGAAGAGAGGGATGAGTTGGGGAAGGCGTCAGCCCAGGCCAAGTTAAAAAAGGCGCGGTCTATCCGTTCTAAGGTGGGTGTCTCTCTACTGTTGGACCATGTGAATTGGCGATCTAGAAGCGGTAGTTAGATGAGGGCTAGTTCATCTAGAGTTTGGTTAAAAGCATTGGCCTCAGACTGTCTAAACGCGTCATTATTTTTGTCAGAGGGGAAATGTAGGAGGTTGAAATCTCCCACAAGTAGCCAGGGTGAGTCATCTGGTTGGGCGATAGCTAGTAACTCACTGAGGAAGGATTGCTTGAGTGCGCGGGAGGAGGGGGCATAAATATTGGTGATGGCTATGTTGCAGTCGGCTGCCGTTGATCGCAAGATCAAGGTTGAAGAGAAGGTGAGGTGGTTGAAGGAGGCCACTTGGAAAGAGGCAGTGTTGACGGCAGAAATGGTGCCACCCGCCGTACCCACGGCTGGTAAGGAGAAAACTTGGTCTAGTTGCCGAGGCAGGAATGATCTTAGCTTTGGGTCAGTGAACGCATCGAGTTTTGACTCTTGTAATAAGGCAATGTGAGGATTGATCGAGATCAGTTCAGAGAGAACGTCAGATCGCTTGGCATCGTCGCCTAGACCATGTACATTCCACGAGCAGATAGAAAAAGTAGCATTACTCATGAGAATGGTTCATACACCGGAGATTTAAGACAGTAGTACAGCGGTTTAACGGTAGCAAAAGATGCAACGAAGCGCTAAGATAGTACTGGATCGAGCAACCGAGGTACAAGGACCAAAAGTACAACGGTACACTTAGAGCAAAGGAGGTAAAGGCAACGGGCGGGGGCATCGTACTACACCCCGGCGGGCAGAGCAGACATGGCGTGCTGATCATGGTGCGTCGTCATCACCGGAGGCCGAGTTCTCAGCTTCGAGGATAGCATCAACATGGCCGTCGTTCGCACCGCAAAGCAGTGCAATGGCGGCCAGATCTTCAACGGAGGCAGGAGGGGCATCAGTGACGTCGAGCCGGGCTTCGTGGATGGCTCGATCGATGGTTGTGCCCACGTCCGCAGCAGAGAGGCGGGCGGCCTTGGCCTTGACAGCCTTGGCGAGCATGGGGGAGTACTTGGCCTCCTTGCCAGCAATCCGCGCGCTACGACGCAGCTTGTCCTTGGAGTAGGAGTGATGACGGGCCGTCTTACGGCGCTCCTTGCATATGATGCACTCGTGGGTGTCCAGATCATGGAGAGGGAGTGTTGCATCCGAGTTGGCATGGGTCAGTACAGTGGTGGCAGAGTCTAGAGGAATTGATTGATTAAGAGAAGGAGAGATTGGGGTTTTACCAGATGCACGTGACGATTCACCAGCCGAGAAGGTGAAGGTGGGGGGGGTCCGCAGTGGCAACAGCCGTCGGCACGAACGCAGCAAAGGCAGAAGCGTCAGATGGTGCCAGCGAGCTGACAGGCAGGGCAGCGTCCATCGGGCCTGCGGGCGGGGCAGGTGGGAGCACGGGTCCGACTTGAGGGGTCGGGCGGATGACAGCAGATGGGTCATGCGTACCGCCCGTGGGTGCATGCACCGCGTCCAACGACCCTGTCAGGACGCCATGCAGAAGCGGGGCGTGCATGTCCTCAGAGCCAGCCGAGTCATCATCAGAGATGATGAGGGGCTGGTGCACGGAGCCAGGTGGAGGGAAAGGCAAGGAGAGGGCAGACCCGCTCGTGGCATGGCCAGAAGAGACAGTAGGCGCACGTGTGCCACTGCTGGAATGGTGAGGGACCAGACGTGTGCCACCGTACGTGGGGTCAGCGCGCCAGCCAGCATGAACGGCGGAGACGACTGGGGCAATGTGGTCTGGAGAGATGGGGCGTGGAGAGTCACGCTGGGAGAGAGGTGCAAAGTCGCCGTCGGAAGAGTCACCACCGAAGGGATTGGCTCCATCGCCATGGTGCCAGCGTGAGACCTCTACCACTTTTGCTATCTTGATTTCATTGATGGGAGGGAGCTGAATGACGATGCCAGGGGGCTGGTTTGCCTGACTGCAGCAGAACCAGTGCACGGATAGAAGTGTAGTCTATGCCATGAAGGCCAGGGCGAAGCGGATGCCGTCGTTGTGTCAGAGTTCGTGCGGAAATTCAGAGACCTCGATCTCTACTAGGTCAGTGTAAATGGAAATGGAGCGGTCAACGTGCTCGACCGGCTCGATGGTGATAGTGTTTCCCTCAAAATCTATGGGGCTGTGGCGAATGACGTCATTGCGGGCAGCAGGAGTGTGGAAGGTGAGGCATGCCACCCCGCGCCATGAGCCACCCATGATGAAGGCAGGGTTGTCGCTGTGCTGGATGGCGCGGCGGATGAGAGGAGTGGGGTTGGGGTCGGGTGTTTGGAGGTGAGCGAAGGCGAAGCGGCGTGGGCAGTGAACTAGGCGGGGCCGCGACGAGCGGCATGTCTCCATAGGGAGGCAGTAGCCCAGCCTCATGGACTGGGCGAGGCAGCTCGTCGTCGGAGTCTGTTTCAGACACATGTGACGTGGCTCTGGAGTACTGTGAGGCGAGGAACACGTCGGACAGACGAGCTCGCAGTTCCTGGGTGTCGAAGGGGGAAGTGTGTGTATGCATGGTGATGTGAGGTGGAGTGGTGGGTGTGGGTGGAGGAGCTGAGGTGCGGGGTGGTGAGGGAGGGGGAAGGGGGACGCCATTGGCGCCGACGGGGATGCCATGGAGGATGAATGGGTGGAACGCAGACGGCTGTGAAGGGCTTGGAGAGGATGATAGGGATTTGGCCGATCATGAGGGTGCGCGGGTCGGTTGCAGCTGCCGACGATGAGCTGCCGGAGTCCATTCTGCGAGGGCAGAAAGCTGGGTTAGGACCCAACGAAAATGTATCAGGAAGGGGGGAGAAAGGCCAGAGCCGCTGGTACCTGCAGTCATGGCTGCGGTGGCCGTTCCGCTAGCAACGAGCGCAGCGGACGGGGTCGCGGCATGTCTCAACGCAGTGATCTAGGGCTAGGCAGCGGAAACAACATCGTCTCTTTTTGGTGGATGGAGGTGGGAGAGAGTGAAGATGAGGCGGGAGGTGATGTCGTCGGGGTATATAAGGAGGGCGGGGCAGCGAGTGACGGTGGCCGTGGGGAGAGGAGAGGAGTGCGTCTCGGTATGTGCACGTCGCGATGCTGTTGGACCGCATGGGCAGCGTATCCGCCGTCAGAGCGGCGTGATCTGTTGCATGTGGCAGTGCTTGAGGAGACGGGGAGGTGAGGCGTGGTGATCGAGTGGCCGGATTAGGCTGCAGAGAGGTTTTAGGGGCGATGATGATAGCTAGATGCTGGTCAGAAGTAGGAGGGGGTGCGGCAGAGGCAAACGAGCGCATGACCGCGCGCGTGACCACTCAGAGTCGTCGGTTCCCGATGCAAGATTCCCGTGCGGCACCGTGGTGCCCGGATTAGACGCCGGGGGGGGGGGGTGCAGATTTGACACGGACAGAGAGACCGGGGAGGGATCCTGGGTTCCTGCGTTGGCCCCGTGCGCATGCGCAGCATCAGCCTGCACGTACGGATCTTTTGGGGGATTTGGTCTGTCGGGGGCCGCCGCACGATCATCATTGTGCATGCGGTGGGCCTGCGATGCATGCATGTAGGGCTGACCGGCCACGCTGCGATCTCGTGGTCGCGAGAGGTGGTTGTTGCGATGCATGGACAGGCAGGTGATGGTGGGCAAATGGGCCAAGGATGGACTCGGGTCGTGGAGACAGTGGGGAGAAAGCAAAAGTATTATAAGTTTGGAGGAAACGACTACAATGGGCAACAACTGATTCTAGCTGGTCAAAAAGAAAAAGATGAAACCCTTCAAAGTCAAGGGGCCCATGTTTGAGAATTTGAAATTTGACTGAGTGGGAGGAGATGCCAGACTTCAAAATGAGATCATTAACCTTGATTGCGTGGAAATCTTGTTTTACCGAGAAATAGTGTTTTAGGGCAGCCTAACATGAATTAGCATGAAGGTAATCCAGAAGGGATGAGAGTGATAAGTGTAGTGCACGTGAGGTGGGCGCTGGATAAAGCAATTAGCATTAAGCATACGGTAAAAAAAAGCTAATACTAGGCCTTTTTCGTCTCACCTTAGGCAAATCCAGAGATGTTGACGCTGATGACTCAATGCCTAAGCTATACTTCAAGATGGCTCTCTCCTCACCTCTCCCGCCACCTCCTCCACCACCTCCGGCCTCTGGCCATGCTCCGGCCATCCCCAACACCCCGGCTGCTCCCCCTCCCGACCTCACCCTCACCACTCACCCTGATGACGAGATCATCCCCACTGTTGCGCCGCCGCCATCACCCTTCTTCGACCTGCCATACGTCAAAGCTGGCCAAGTAGTTCTTAGATGCTTCCTGGGCTGCGGCAACGCCATGGGGCTCGAATTCGAGGACGACTGCAGCTACTATCTTCATCTCGACATCACCACCCCAGAGCTCCACCTCGCTTCACCCCTCTACATCGCCTTCGACTTCTCCAACCGCCACCTCGACACCATTGTCGTTGCTGCTCTGCTCCAAGCTGTTCTTGGCGGCAGTGCTGCGGACTTTTTCGTTGCCATGTGCTCCCCTCTCATCTTCCGCTTTCATGTGGCTTCCTCGCGAGTTGCTGAGATCATCCTCGACCAATCCAAGGTCTGCCACCGCAACTACGCCTTCGCCTTCGCTAGAACCCTGCCACCTCTTCCACCACCACCAAAGACCTCTGCCTCTTGCATGTCGCTTGCCCACGTACTCCAAATCCCAGAAGACCTGGGGCTCCAGTTTGAAGTTGTTGCATGGTCACAGCTTCGATCCCACGTTGCCATAGACCCATGCCGCCAACCTCATGGTTGCCGCATGTATGCGTGTGTCATTCATTTTCTGAATCTGATCAATCTAAGTCATCACACCTTGCTACATTTCAACAAGTGTGTGACTGATCTTCAGTTCCAGTTATACTTGATGTATCTATACTCTTTATAAGTTCTCACCGGAGGCATCATCAGACCAACGTATACATAATCAAATTTGTTGCTTCAAATTTTGTTCGGTATGTGCTTTCACTGATTACCTTAATGCCAGTAATTCTTGATTTTTGCTTCATATATGAAATGATTTAGCTGCTCTTGGAGAATATCCTTCAGTACACCTGTACGTTCTATAGCAAATGGTTGTAAGCAGTCTCAGTTTGACTAACAATATTGATAGATACTAAGTACTACTCCCTCCGTCCCGAAAAACATGTCGCGAGGGTAATTTTACAAAAAAAACCTTCAGTTTCTCCCGACCAAACCCGCACTCCTCGTCGTCCTCCTCCGACAGAATCCCCAGCTGCGCTGCTCCCCGCCGCCGTCGCTTCCCCGCTCCCCCGCCGCAGCTGCGCTGCTCCCCGCCGCCGCGGCTCCCCTGCTCCCCCGCTCCCTCTCTGCAGCTGCCTCCTGCTCCGGCGCCGCAGCTGCCGCTCGCCTCCCTCCCCAAGCTCCCCCCTTCCTCATAAAAAGCTTCGATTTCCCCAGCTTAAGCTCGACGACCCACGCGCCACCAGAGGTCGGGGCAGATCTCCTCCGCCCCAAGCCAGTCCAGTAGCGCCGGGCCGGACCGGGCCCGGCAGCGGCGGGGAGGGGAGGGGTGCATCGCCGGCGGCGCGCATTCTACAACGAGTCGGAGGCGCGCAAGTACACCACCTCCTCCCGCATCATCGAAATCCAGGCAAGCAACCCAAGCCCCCCTCTCGTCGCGTGTTGTGTGGGGAGCTCAGGTGGTTCCTGGTGAGGCTGACCCGGGTTATCTCCTCTTCCTTCTTCGCAGGTGAGGATCTCCGAGAGGGCGCTGGAGCTGCTCGCGCTCCCCGACGACGGCGTCCCCAAGATGCTGCTCGACATCGGTAAGCTTCCTCTCTACGCTCACCCACAGTACCATAGAACTACTCGATTCTCTGTTGCTTTGACAAAGAAACCATGCGTCTTGGTGAATTGCTGGTGTCTACAATCATGGTCCTGTGTGCTGTGATTCGCAGGGTGCAGTTCCGGGCTTAGCGGCGAGACGCTGACGGAGCACGGGCATCATTGGATCGGCTGTGATATCTCACAGTCCATGCTTGGTGAGGAACTCACCTTTGTTTGTTGCTCTTACAGACTTGTTGGTGTGTCACTTAGGTTTCTGTTTGAGGGCTTCAGTTTTGTTTTCCCCTTGCAGATGTTGCTCTGGAGCGGGAGACCGAGGGAGACCTCCTGCTCGCAGACATGGGCGAGGTAAAATGCCTGTTGCGGGACCGGGCCCGGCAGCGGCTTCTTCTTCGTTGTTTCTCTGGTGGAAGACCCGCGCCTGCGACACCGCGGCAGCGGTGGAGGCTGTCACTTGGCAGCAGCGGCGGCGGCGGCTACAACTCTTCTCCTGGGTACAGCCTGGGTCACCAACGCCTACAACCTGGGTATGAACCTCTCTTCTCTACTTCATCTTTACTGAATTTACTGAATGTGTGTATTGTCTGAACACTTATTCTTTGTCTACTGAAATTTAGTGAATGTGAGATGTTTTGATCTGAACTAGCTATGTTACAACAACCTGACAAAATACTCTGAAAGATGTTTGAGATGTTTTGATCTGAACTAGCTATGTCGGGGCATCTGCACATCAGGCCCTAATAGTGCAACAAGTCATGGTTTTCCCTTTTTGAATTGAGATATTTGACATAAAACCTCTGTGGTCATCTCCTATCACCAGTAATAGTTCTGGTCTAAATTTGGTTCGGAGAGTTGAATCCCAGTTTAAATAGAGGCTTTATTTCCTATTGGTACTAGGAAAATATCCTAGGTACTGGTTGTTGTGATGCAGCTATATCTTCCTTGTGAAGTTAAGCAAAAGCAGATCAAGTGCTCTGTTTTTCTCCTAAAGGATTCTGCAGTGTCATCATATCTGAACTAAATCAAGGAAGTGCTAGATTAAATTATTAATGATCTTGCTTTAACTTCTTCTCGGGGGATCATTTCTGATCACAAACAAGTACCGGCCACCCAGTGTCCCAAGATCATTTGCAAACCTTTCAGATGCAAGAACAAAACAACCAAAATAAGAACAAAAATTGTCCAACAAGAACTGTTCATTTGTTTCTGAGGACAACAACCTGACAAAATACTCTGTGCAGTTGTTTCTGAGGACAACTGTTTATTGCCTGAAAGATAACACAGAACTGTTCATTTGCATATTGTCAACCTATTGTGAAATGAGGAATAGCTGCATCTTCCAGGATAGTAGTGTGGGCCTCCTAATTGGTTGTAAACCAAAGCACTAGTTGTTTAATTGTTTCTTAATTGTTTAATTGACAAATCATTTTAAATGGTGTGCCCAGGTTTCAGTGAACTAGTCTCAGCTTGAAATTTGGTTCAGTTAACTCCATACAAGGGTCTCCTTTTCATACTCAAAATTTGGTTCAATTAACTCCATACAAGGGTCTCTTTTTGGTTCAGTAGTGATTAGAAGATCATGTACTGATGATATGAGATTAGCAAAGGCCTTGCTTGCCAAGCATACAGATTAGCAAAGGCCTTGCTTGCCACTAACCTTAAAAGTATACTGATTGTGACATTAGCATGCCTCATTGAAATAAATCCAAATATTTTAAATTAATTCAAATAACTAAAATTAATCCAAATCAATTCAAATAATTCAAATAAATCCAAATAACCCAAATTAATCCAGTTAATCTAAATAACCCAGATAATTCAATTAATCCAAATAACCCAAATTCCAATAAATTCCAACAAGGAGTTGATATACAATAAGATCTGTACCTACAGTTTAACTGAATCTCTCTAACCCACTACAGTACAGAATTACCTCACCGTAGCATGCCTGATGTTCACCCAACATCATGTGCTGACTACATTCTTTCTCTGGCCACTTCTTCCATTCCCTTCCCTTTACTTTTCTTTCTTTTCCCTTCTCTAGCTAATTCTTTCCTTTCATTTTCTTTTCCTATTGCAATTTCCATTTCTTCTATAATGGCCCTAGTATCAACAACTACCCGACTGTCGCAATATACACCGGTTATTTCCATTCCAGCATTCTGAATTATACTGATTTTTTCTGCATCTACTGATTTTTTCTGTGCCATGTCAAGCATAGATAGGTTCAATTAATTTGCTTGAATTATCAAAATTACTGTCACTACTACTGTATGCTTTGACACTGTCGAAACTGATTTAGTGTGAATATGTGCCTTATGTAACCAATAATTTCTGTATCAAGGTTTTATTCAGTGTTTCTCTGAAGAAATCTGAACATTATTTTCATTTAACTTGTACTTGCAGCACAAGCATGGCCATCCACCAACATGCAAAACAAGTTCAAGACCAAATATGTGTTTCTTGCTGTTTACTCAACTGAACCAGATTTGGGTATTCAAGTTCCAAGGTTTCTGCTAACAGCATACAGATTAAATTGAAAAGCTGGATTCATCTAAATCATGGACAGTTCAAAACCAATTATTTCCAAACCAATTATTTCTAGCTTGCTCCCTCCACCCCCCCCCGGATATCTACTGATTTTTATTCAATTAACACTAATCATATTCAGTTAACAGGAGCAGAGCAGTTCTTCCTGACGAACAGGAGCAGAGCAGCAACTCCCGTACACTGATCATATTCAGCACAGGGAGCAGAGGAGCAACTCCTTACGGTACCTTCTTCCTCTTGATGAGCTGGAGCTCTGGTGGCAGCACGGGCAGACGAGCAGCAGCAGCACCGGCGGTAGGGGAGAAGCAGCCGCACGGGCGCGTGGGCAGGGGAGAAGCAGCCGCACGGGCTCGCGCGGAAGATTGAGGAGGGCGCGCGGGCAGGGGAGAAGGAGGACGCGCGCGAGCTCCTGGTCCACTGGATCGTGGAGGCAATTTCCGGCAACGCCCGTAGGGGATTGCGGCCGGGATGAATTGCGGCGGCGCACGCGCGGGAGCTCGAGGACGATGCACTGGAGCTTGAGGAGGATGCGCTGGAGCTTGAGGAGGATGCGCGGGAGTTCGAGGTGGACGCCCGCGAGCTCGAGGAGGACGTGGCCGGAGGTCCCGACGATGCCCGCAGGTAATCGAGGCGGGAGGGGATCGCGGCGACGCAGGTCTGAGCGGGGGAGGCGGCGGAGCAGGTACTTGGCGACGGCGGCGGCGGAGCAGGTAGGTGGCGACAGCGGCGGAGCACTTCCTGATGGGCGGCGAGTCGCGCAGCTGGGCGGCGCCGGCCCCTATCGACGGCGGAGGAAGAAGACAACGGGCGGAGGGGCTTGTTTCAGATGATTTTAAAACTACAAGGGCTTTTTTGCAAAATCAACTTTGAACTGCGCCTGCGACATGTTTTTCGGGACGGAGGGAGTACTACCGATCATCAGTGTAAACTATCGCAACTCTACATTAGTTCTAGCAAATAATCTGATAGAAAATAATCAATTTCAGAAAAAATCTGCAAAACTTGTAAGTTTATGCAATTCTGTTGTTTTAATCTTTGCACTAAGAATTTCCATGCCAATATTTTATAGGTATTCTTAGCAATTCGGATTGTACATTGAAATTTAGATGCTTTCTGAGAGCTTACTGCACAATAAAATGATCTACCTTGCAATATCATTTTTCTCACAAATGAAGAAATTCAGAGCATCTAAGTCTTAAATTTATCTGCTAAAATATTGATATTTATACTTCATGTTTGGGGTTCTATTCATGAGCACTAGGCATTTGTCGACACTGCCACAATTATTCTAGAACCTCTTTAAATTTGCAATGCTCATCAGACCATGTCATGTGTCCAGTACAGGTTTTAGCAGTCAACTATTCTGATTATCGACTGGGGACGATATTTTCAGTCCTACTGAGTGTGAAAACACGAGGTAGATTGGATCGCACACCCAAAACGATGGCGCTGATTGCTATTTATATGCAGGTTACATCACCGATCGTTTGCAACAGAAAGATACGATCAGTTTTAGAGATATGTGCGTATGGTACAAGTTAGCTAACAACCTGCTAGATACTAACTAACTTACAGCTATCAAGCTTATCCGCTAACACTCCCCCTCAATCTCAGCTCCCGAGAGATTGAGATTGTGTCGCAGAAGTCGGAGCTGTGCTGCGCCAATCGGTTTGGTCAGGCCATCAGCAAGCTGATCTTGGGACGACACGAATCGTATGTCCAATGCCTTTCGAGCTACTCGCTCCCGAACAAAGTGGAAATCAACCTCGATATGTTTGGTGCGTGCATGGAATACCGGATTGGCAGACAAGTACGTCGCTCCTATGTTGTCGCACCACAACACCGGCGGTCTCCATTGCCGTATGCCGAGCTCGCCGAGTAGAATTTGAAGCCAAATCAGCTCTGCTGTTGCATTTGCCAGCGCCTTGTATTCGGCCTCTGTACTTGACCGAGATACCGTAGCCTGTTTTCTCGCGCTCCAAGACACCAGATTAGAGACGAAAAATAATACGAAGCCACTGGTAGAGCGCCTGTCGTCAGTCGATCCAGCCCAGTCAGCGTCTGAAAACACACTGAGCAAAGTGGATGTAGACTTGCTGATTTTCAGTCCTATGCCTGATGTGTGTCTCAGGTATCGCAGGATGCGTTTTGCTGCCGTCCAGTGTGCTTCTGCCGGCGAGTGGAGATATTGGCATACTTTGTTCACGGCGTAACTAATGTCCGGACGTGTCAAAGTCAGATATTGTAGTGCCCCTACAATACTCCGATATCTCGTGGCTGCTTCCGGTGACAGAAGTTGTCCTCCTTCACGAGACAAAGTTTCAGAAGTGGACATTGGTGAAGTAACTGGCTTGCAATCTGTCATACCTGCTTTTCTCAAAAGATCAGCTGTATATTTGGCCTGTTTCAGAAGTATAGAACCCCCCCGGCGCTGCACCTCAATTCCCAGAAAATAGTGCAGGTCGCCTAGGTCCTTCAGGGCGAAAGCTTCATGCAGACTACGGACAAGTGATGTGAGTGCTTTTGGCGATGAACCGGTAATGATGATATCATCGACGTAGATCAGCATGTACATACATACGCCCCCTTGATGACAGATAAACAGGGACGTATCAGCAAGAGAGGGATGGAAACCAAGCTCCTGAAGCTTTGCACTCAGCCCAGAGAACCAGGCCCGGGGGGATTGTTTAAGACCATATAGTGATTTGTCCAATTTGCACACGTGCTGCGGAAGCTGTGGATCAACATATCCTGGTGGTTGTTTCATGTATACATCTTCTTCGAGAATGCCGTGGAGGAACGCATTCTGCACGTCCAATTGGCGAAGCACCCAACCACGTGAAACTGCAAGAGAAATAACCATGCGAATAGTGGTGTGCTTAATTACTGGACTGAATGTCTCTGTATAGTCGATGCCGTGGCGTTGCTTGAACCCTTTGGCGACGAGACGAGCCTTATGACGATCAATGGAGCCATCGGCACGATACTTGAGTTTGAAAACCCATTTGCAGTCGATGAGGTTGCAGCGAGGAGGCCGAGGAACAAGGTGCCAGGTCTGTTTCTTGAGCAACGCCTGGTATTCCACGTCCATGGCGGACCGCCAATGAGGGTCCGCAAGAGCATCAAGATGATTGGCGGGTTCAACCATGGCCAACGAAGCTTGCCGCCGTCGTCGTTGTGGACCATATGGTATGGTGCCGTCGGTGCGCACCTTCTCACGGCGAGTGCCGTCGCAAAGGCGAGTGGCATACCGTCGAGACGCATCGGTTGGGGCGGGTGCGCGCACTTCAAGCTGCGAAACCGGCTGCTGAAGGAGCTCGAAGGAGTCAGAGTCGGACCCCGGTGGTGAAGGAGGCAGCCGGCTCAGCAGAGGCCTGCCGAGCGGACGAGACTGGTCCAGGCGTAGTCGTCCGGACGGGGGAAGCCGAACCCGAGTCAGTTGGGCGGGATGACGCCCTGGCTGGTTCCTGCATGACGGGATCACATCGGCTGCATGGCACTGTTGATGTAGGCGCCTGCACAGGAGAAAGAGAAACCAAACAAGGATCCTCATGCGTTACATTAGATGAAATAGGTACAGTATCACCCATAGGAGAAGGTTCTTCTTCCACCGCAGCGGTTGATATGGCAGGATCAAAAGCTTTAGGTGGAGCAAGTAGACGGAGCTCGTCATATGACGGGGGTAGTGAGTCTGATTGGGACGGATCAGCATAGGGAAAAGACTGCTCATCAAATACAACATCCCGCGAGATATACACCCTGCCAGACAAAACATGAAGGCATTTGTAACCCTTGTGTGTGCTATTGTACCCGAGAAAGACGCAACGCTTGGACCTAAACTGGAGTTTATGATTGTTGTAGGGGCGAAGGCACGGCCAACAGGCGCAGCCGAAAGTACGAAGGAAAGTATAGTCTGGAGCGCTGCCGAATAAGCGTTGCAGGGGGTATTCATATTAATAGTACGGGTAGGAAGACGATTGATCAAAAAACATGCGGCATGAAACGCCTCATCCCAAAATCATAATGGCATGGAAGCTTGGGCGAGCAAGGTGAGGCCAATTTCGACGACATGACGGTGTTTTCTTTCCGCTGACCCGTTTTGTTGGTGTGTGTGTGGGCATGATAAGTGGTGTTCAATGCCGATGTTTTGGAAGAAAGTATTAAGCTTACGGTACTCCCCTCCCCAGTCGGTCTGAATCTGCAAGATTTTCCGATTAAGGAGAGCGTTCGACATGAGATTGAAAGCGATGAAAGATATTGAAAACATCGGATTTATGCTTAAGACAGAACAACCAAGTGAATTTGCTAAAATCGTCTATGAAACTTACATAGTAGCTAAAACCTCCTGACGAGGTGCACGCAGGCCCCCAAATGTCAGAGAAAATAAGCTCAAGAGGAAATGAAGTGACCCTGGAAGAACTAGCATAAGGAAGTTGGTGACTCTTCCCTTGCTAACATGCATCACATACATGTGCTTTATTTGACTCACGACTGAACTGAAGATTAAAATGACCGAAGACATGATCTACTATCCGTGAGGAGGGGTGACCGAGTCGACAGTGCCACCGATCAGGGCTTGGTAACGGCAGAGAACGCCGTTTTATTCCTACTTGGTTGCATGGGACGAACTGGATAGAGACCACCTTCGCTAGGTCCGTGAAGAAGAACCCTCTTCGAAGCTCGATCCTTGACAAGAAAATAAAGAGGATGAATTTCAACGCAAACATTGTTATCAGAGGTGAGTCGATCAGTAGATAAAAGATTTTTTGTGGTATGCGGAACATGAAGAACATTGTTAAGGACAAGAGGTGCATGCGGTGTACGAAGAAGGGCTTTTCCAACATGAGTAATAGCCATACCAGTTCCATTTGCTGTATGCACTTGGTCCTTGCCGGTGTACTGCTCACGCATGTGCAGCTTGTCTAAGTCGCCGGTGATGTGGTCGGTGGCGCCGGAGTCCATGTACCACGCTGGGTCAAGTGCCGGAGAGCCGGTAGAGATGTTGTTGGCGAAACGTGCATCGTCTTGCTGGGAGTTGTGGTTGTAGCGATCATAACAGGTCCTTGCCGAGTGGCCGAGCTTGTTGCAGATTTGGCATGGCACCCGCGGACGATCGGAGTTGGAGTTCCTCCTGTTGTAGCCGCCTTGGTGACCGCTGGCTGGTTGACCATTGGAGCCGTTGCCTGCAGCAGAGTTACCGCCGCCGCCGCCACCGTTACGACGGTTGCCTCCCTGCTGGTTGCGGCCATCATTGTTGCGATTGCGGCCGCCGCTGCCGCCAGAGGAGCCACCTCCACCGTTGCCGCCGCCTCGAGCTCCGTTGCCTCGTCCCGCAAGATTGGCCGACAACTGATAGCCGGTGTTGGCATTGTCCTGACGCGCCTCGTAATCCAGCATGTGCGAGTACACTTCATCGAGAGAGATGCCGCCGTTGGCCAGCAGCAGATTGATCGATGTGACGAGGGCGTCGTACGAGTTATCAAGTCCTGTGAACATGTAGTCGATCACATCAATCTCGGAGACGAGGCTGCCGGCCGCAGCAAGCTGGTCAGCGAGACCCTTGACATGGCCAAAATAATCAGCCATGTTCATGTCCTTTTTCTGGGCGTGCGTGAGCTGCCTCTTAAGTTGCATGATCCTGGAGCGAGACTGCGAGGCATACATGCGCTCGAGTGCCGCCCATATCTACGCCGAGGTCGTGAAGTTCAGCGTGCGCGCGATGATGTCGGGCGAGAGCGTGGAGAGGATCCCAGCAAGGAGCAGCTGGTCCTGGGCGTGCCAGACCGTATGGGCTGGGTTGATCACCATCTCCGCCCCTTCAGCGGTGGAGGCGGGAATGAGGCGCGCCGGGGGGTTGCTCTCGCCGTTGACGAAGCCGAGAAGCTGATGCCCCCGCAGGATGGGGACAATCTGGGCCTTCCAGAGGAGGTGATTTTCCCTTGAGAGTCTCACCGTCACCAGCTGGACGAGGTTGGGCACGGCGACCTGCCCGGTCATCATCGACCCAACTGGAAGTGAGGAATTGGTGAGAGCACCGGCAATGCCGGAAAGCTGGGAGCTCATGGTTGCCGATGCGGTGGACGCGGAGGTGTTGGGAGAGGTGGTCATCGCGGCGAGGAGAGTCGCAGCGAGAGATGGGTTTCTCGACGTGCGTCGAAGCTAGGCTCTTGTTACCATGTGAAAACACGAGGTAGATTGGATCGCACACCCAAAACGATGGCGCTGATTGCTATTTATATGCAGGTTACATCACCGATCGTTTGCAACAGAAAGATACGATCAGTTTTAGAGATATGTGCGTATGGTACAAGTTAGCTAACAACCTGCTAGATACTAACTAACTTACAGCTATCAAGCTTATCCGCTAACACTGAGTTTGCAAAGGATGCGCCAAGCCAAGATTAATTATGATTTTTGTAAATTGCATCGGTTTACTTATGTACCTGCTGCTTAGATGATAGTGATTCAGTCATGGAAATTTCAGTGCTTTCTTGGAGTGTCCGGAAAACTGATTCAACGCACGTTTGCCAGAAACTGTAGATTAGCAGGACTAACGCGTGTTGAGCATGTCAGTCTATGTGTGGGCAGGAGTGAAACTGTAGATTATGCTAGAGACGAGTTTCGAATAAAAGCCTTCGAGACGGCGATTGCTGCTGCTGCTGCTCCTTCTATGGGCAAAGTGGAGGCTGCAGTTCGAGGACTTCAAGGAGGAAAGGAAGACATGGTTGCTTCTTGGAGAGGTGAGTTGTTTCCTTGCAGAAAAATAAATCTCTAGAGTTGTTTAACTGAACCTTTTCCATTGCCATTGTTATGTTGAAATAAAAAAAACTTGCACGAATTGTTATTGGTCACTCAATGCCTAAGCTGTTGTTGGTAAATTTGAAATTGGATTGTACTCCAAGAGTCCATAAGATGTCATTTCCAGATGTGGTACCTAATTTCAGAACTTAACACCATTTTCTAAAAATAGGGCTGGGCAGTATGCGCCAACCACAAAGGAAGATATTTCAAGAGAATAAACTGATTGTAGTTGCCGAATTGGTATTAGTAGGTTGCTTTTCCAAGTTCCTAGAGAACCACAGGAGTTCTTTTGTTATCTAAAAATGCTTCTAATGTGTAATTCATCTAAGGAGTGTTTTAGTGTTGTGATTCAGCCCTCCTGCAAGCGGTCATCTTGGAGATTTCCATTGCCTCCGGCAAATGTCATCTCCCAGCTCGTGGCGTTGCCACCAAGTTTTTTCTTACTGTAGTACGCTGCGAAGGTTTTGCTATTGGTTACTTTAACTGATCACGATACTCCAAACAGAAACCGTGATAATAAGATTGCCCCTTTGTGATTTCCACAGAAAGTACCCTCCATGTTTCTCAAATCTGGGTACTGTTTTGTCCAGAGGCTTTCATTTACAGAGAAGCACATCGATGGAGAAAAAAGGTGTGGTGAAAGGCAATCTGTTTCAGGTACATACTCTGTACTGATTAAAACATATGAGCAAGGTTGCCGAAATGATATTCTATCTCAAAATGTTTTCTAAAACCTGGCCTCATAAATTTTGTTGTCTTATTAAGAAGTACCGCACATATTTGTTCTCTACGTCTTTTTGTCCATAGCTTTTGGTTTCATTCTCTTATTGTGTTGGGATTTTAGAAGCATTGAGCAGTCACATGGCAAGTACAAGGAAAATCATCACTATAACAGGGAGGTTGAAATAAGAAATTGAGGTGATCATTCAAAGCAATAAGTTGTATCATATTCTTCTGAATGAAGAGGTACCTATGCCCACTGTTTCAATATCAAATATCGGAATGGTGTTTTTTTACTATTATTTGTTGCAGCGCATGGCAACGATGACGAGCACTTGTGCTTTTGACATGCTGTACCTCTGTTTTTTTTCAACCTTTGGTTCATGTATATATGTAAATTCTATGGAAATGTATAATATGAAATCTGAATTCATAACTCTATGGTTGATGTAATCTATATTATGTATATTCTCAATAATGAAATACCTATTAATACGACATTCTTTTTTCATTGATTTCTTATTTTTCCTGACGGTTATAACAGACTAGGATATATCACTCCCTGCTTTGCCAAACCAATTTTTAAACACTATTTTGCCAAACCTAACACCCACATAACCCTTGCTCATTGTTGAACTATGAACTCATCACTAAAAATCCCACTAAGTTTTTTTTCGCATGGTTTGACGTGCATTGCTCGTGCACACTTACTAGTATAATACACTGAACAACACTCACAAACATAAAACAATTGTCAGAAAGTCAAAAAAGGTGTGTAAAAGTATTTGAACCTTTTTCATGTCTATATTTGTATGTCTTCAGATTTGTGATATGAATATAGGCGAACGACGGCCAGGTCCAAGAAGATCCACCAAAGACAGATCCACCAAAGACACATCTCCACATGCCCACTGACGATGCTAGACGCACCACCAGGACGGGGGCTAGGCGGGGAGAACTTTATTCCATCTTCAGGGAGCCGTCGTCGTCTCGTCTTACTGAGAAGGATACAAACCCTAACAAAACTTGAAGAAACATCTAAAGACGAAGCCCTCCCGCCGGCGAGGGCCGAGATCCACCGCGCCTCCATAGCCCTAACGCTACCGGAGCCGAGACGGACCGGCAGCGGCGCCGACGGGAGGTAGAGAAACTCTAATCTCTTTTTTCGGGTAGGAGGCGGCCGGTTAGGGTTTATTTTTACTCGACCGTGGCAATTTTCTGTAGGTATTGTTTTCTTTGTAGTGGACCATGACCCATGTAGGGTTCTCCCAAAATTTGCCATTTGTTGTGCCATGATCTCGATAACATTTTACATTTTCTGTTAAAGTTGCCATCGGACCATTCTTGTTTTTTTAGACAAAATAATTCATACCTTTGCCATCTCACAGTTACAACATTTTCTTTTTCCTTCCATGATTCAGGAGAAAATTTCTAAATTTTCTATGCAACCATTTACATTTTCCCTGAAAATTTCTAGTGATTTTAGACTACCAAAATTCCTACTTTTTGCCATGTGAGCAATACAAAAATTTATAAACTTCCCATGTTTTTTAGATGGTTACTTTTCAAAAGCACGACGAGGTGGCATTATTTTCATGATGATTAGAGAAAACTTAAAATTAGTTGCCCTCACAATTTAAAATATATTACCATGACAACTTAAATTTTGCCATGATATGTATAATTGTCATGGTCCAAGTATTTTTTTTACTCCACATTTGCCATGGTTTACATAGCTAATTGGCAATGATATTATTTATTTTACAAAATGCATTTTTCCTAAATTTTCCATGTAAACATTTTACATTTATTTTTACAAAACATTTGTCATGTTATTTTGCAAGACGAAAAATCCTACTTTTGCCATGTCAACATTTTTTACAAAAATATTTTCTAATTTTTGTCCTCTCACAAGCACAAACTATTCCAAGTTTGCCATGATCCATAGAAACATTCTTCTTTCAAACCAAGGTTACATGGACCACAACAATTTTATGTATGCATGTATCACCATATAGTAGCATGGCATTTCATACTGCATATACATTTTCTATTTTTGAACCGTGGTAATTTTCTTGTAAATACCATGGAAAATTTATTGAACATACCATGGCAAATTATGTGACTATTTCACAATATTTTTTGAGAATCTGCTTTTGTCATGACTACATACATTTCAAGATTTTCTCATGCTCTAGAGAAACAAGTCCCCCTTAATTTGACATGTGGCTATCAATTTTTTTTAATTCCATGATTTTTAGGGTTTTTCTTTTCAAAACTTTCATTTGATCATTAGATCCATTTCAAACTTGCTATGTTTCTGGAGAACACCCCCCCCCCCCTAAATTTCACCATGCCACTACTTTTATGGAAAAAAAATCTATCTTTGAGGTTGATTTTTTAGGAAATAATAATTATGTCATTTTTCCATGTGATCAGTAAGAACAAAAAATTCCATATTTTCAGAGAATAAAATTATCAACATTTTCATGACACTATTTTTTCAACATCTTTTTATTTTTTAGTTGCTTTACGTTTGATTTTCTATCCAAACAAGCAGCATTTTTATGCTCTATATCATAACAATTTTGTATGTTAGTTTTGCTCTATTTTTTCTTTGTTATACGCGAACTTTGTTTTGCTCTACAGGATGACAAATTTATACTTTGTCACGGAAATTTCGTTATGCTCTACAGCATGGCAACTTTTTGTGTGCATTTTTGTTTTTTATATGCAAAAAACTCATCTTGTACGGTATAGCAAATTTGCAATATATGATATGGCATATTTGTGCCCGAATCAGGAAGTGTAATTTGGACCTGGCCCGTGTCGGTCTGCTCCCCGCAAACTCCTTTTTACCGGAGGCGGGATGTACCGGAGCCGCATCCACCCTCCACATGCTTTATGATCTGTGCATAAGTAGGGCCCATCCATATGTATAATCACGTATTGAGACAGGTGACCTTTTGTATATAGTCAAATCAATGTCAGACTAGTAGGGTCCATGTCAGGGAGAGGCAGTACTTTTTGCAGTGGAATGTACGCATGCATGCAGCATCTCTCCTATCTCTCAAACAAATCCATGCATTTTATTTTTGGTTATATTTTTAGATGACCAATATTTTTTTACAGCTTTGTTCTATTATTTAAAATTTTCATATATTCAAATTCTTGAACATAAGATCTTTATAATGATACCAATCTTGAATATATTTAAACTAGTTTAATTTTTACTATTTCAATCATATCAAAATATTAATTTCACTCATTTCAAATTACAATTTTTGAAATGATTGAAATCAGTTATTGAAATGATTGAAACACTTTTCCGAATATAGTTTTCTTTGTGAGTTTCATATTCTAGCTTGTGAAACTGTTTCTTCAATGGAGTAACTGTGATGTGTTTTACTGAAACTAGTGAAATTTATCTTTTGTAATAAGTGTAATCAGTTTTCTGAAACAAGTGAAATATATTTTTTCAATTGAGCGACTGTAGTGTGTTTTCTGAATGAGTGAAATGAGTTATTTGAAAAAAGTGAAATATATCTTTTTGGTGTGAAAAGACTTTTTCATTGTGTGATACTGATATTTCTGCTGAGTGAAATATGTTTCAATATTTTTTTCATAAATACGAAGTGAAATTAGTTTCTCATATATATTTTGTAATGAGTGAAATCAGTTTTCTGAAACTAGTGAAATGGGTGAAATCTATATTTTGTAAACGAGTGCAGTGTGTTTTCTGAAATGAGTGAAATAAGTTATTTGAATAAAAGTGAAATAAAACCAATTTTTTTTGTGAAACTAATTTTTAAGTGTTTGAAACTGATATTTTTTATGAGCAGAATATATTTCAATATATTTCTTAAATTTGCAGTGAAATTAGTATTGCAAATGAGAGTAATATGTTTTCTGAAATGTGAGAAATCTATTTTTGAAACGAGTGAAATGATTTTTTAACTTCTATTAGCGAAACAGTCAAAAACACTTTTATGAAATAGAGGATCAATCTTATGTTTTATGAAAGTGATATTAAAAGATAATTAAAATATAAAAATAAGAAATTAGTGAAATAGGTTTATTTGAAATATGTGAAATTGACTATTTCAAACACGTCTAAGTTGCAGTCAAACACGTCTAAATTGAATATATTAAACTTCTATTTTACTACTATATCAAATATATCTGTGTCTTTGTGAGTTTCATATTCCAGTTTGTGAAAATGAGCGAAACAATAGAAAAAACTTTTATGAAATAGTGAAACAATTTAGTGTTTTATGAAAGTGATTTCATAAATAATTGAAACATATAAAATAAAATATATTTCAAACATATCCAAAGTTGATCTTGTTATGTAGATCTTGTCACCACGAATTTAAATATACAAAAAGTTTCAATAATGGACATTTGGTTCAAAAGATATAAGTCATTAAAAATATGAGGATGAAAATAAAATGCATGTCATATGTATCCCGTGAGTGAATGCATGCATGCATGCACCGTTGTCTCTACTCTAACTCTCTCTTTTCTGTAAAAGCTGACAATATCTTACACTAGTACATGTATTGCTATGTGTAGTCTGATATCTAAAAATAGAGTATAAAACCTGCATGGATCTTGATGAAACGATGGAGGGTGGATTGCCCACCGGTATATCCCGACACCGGTAAAATTACTTATTCGGTCTGCTCCCTGGCTGAGGGGAGCCTCGCGCGAGGTACGTCCTGGGCAAACGATCCTGGCTGGAACATTCGCTAGGGGGCCTCCTGAGCGATCGTCAGATAGTTATCTCCGTCCTTGGTATTCTATAAACATTATCAAAATTTTCAAAATTTGTCTTCCAAGAAAAAATCTATAGACACTAGTACATACTAGTATTATAAACCTCTTGTTTCCTGAAGCTCATGCAGGTAACAAACATAAAGCTAACTGACTATAGTGCACTGTTTTTTTCAACAAATGATCGACGCATGCATTTCAGGGCGGCAGTAATAATCTCGCTGTCCCTTATGCCGGCATCCGGGCGCTGGTCAGCTTGTTGCAGGACGAACACACAGCCTTGTCGTTGGCCATCGTGAGCCTGGACAAGAAGGCCGGCGACGAGGAGAGCGTCTCGGCGAGCTCTCGCCGGAGCCGCGCGTTGTCGTCGCTGAGGCGCTCGCACCACCGGCGCAGCAGCTCGCAGTCGAGCTCCGTCTGCTTGAGCTTGGTCCGCGCCCTCCTGTTCTGGAACCACACCTCCACCTGCCTCGGCTTCAACCCAAGCTGCCTCGCAAGATCGTGCTTCTCACCCTGCAATTCAAAACAATCCGGTCAGAATCTTCTTGCATGAAGATGCTAATTAAGGACAGAAATTAGAAGGTACAGTATGGACGTACGTGAGAGAGGACGTTGTGGGCGCGGAAGCTTTCCTCCAAGAGCGCGGCCTGCTCCACCGTGAGCCTGAGCTTCTTCCTCGTCCCGTCGCTGCGGGCCGCGTCCCCTCCGTCGTCGTCGTCGTCGTCGACGTCGCTGCTGTCGTGCACCGTCTTGGCCCTCTTGCTATGCTGCCTCGAAGTAGCAGCGACGCCGCCCGCACCGTTCTCTTGTCCCTTCCTCTTCCTACGTGCCGCCGCTTCGTTCTCCGGTGATGTCGCCGGCAGCAGGGCCAGGACCGTCGGCGGCGGACGGCTCGCGGCGCCGATCACGAGGGACAGCCTTGTGTCGACGAGCTCCTCTACTTCCTGCGACTCCTCCATGGCGCCGCTGCTAATGGTCGTAAGGCTAGACATGATGACAGTATACGAAGAACCCGAAGCTAATTTGCCGGTTCTTGTGTTGATCGAGACTCGATCGAGAGAGATCGAAGGTTGCCTGCCAACTTCCTAGGATGGTAGGGGTTTGTTGGCCAAGGCTTTTATAGGCGGCTTACCTACTACAGACACTGGACACGGTCGTACCCGTACCGCACGAGCGGTTTCGTGCGCGGGTTAAACGAGACAATTAGTACTGCGTAGGTTTACTTCGGGTGATTAATGTTTTGGTTGGACTGAGGGGAACTAGTCAGTTCGTATTCATAATTAGTCGTGAACAAACGCTACGGGCAATAAAATGAATTATTACAGTATTTAGCATGACAGTTTTTGTTGTAATTACTTCACTGGTAGACTATCCTCTGCTTGTCAGGCTCGATCAAAAATATCAAGACGGTCAAAAACTGCTTTTACTTTTGTAATAATACGTGGAAGAAATTCAACAGCGTTGGCGTTTCGGGTACCTTGTCGGTCCATGATGTGTACAGCATTGACCTGCATGTAGGAAGTAGTGAACTAATTGTATCGGGCAGGAATAAATTAACTTTTTTTGCGAATAACTAATATAAATCAATTAAGATTTTGTGTGTATATATTAGGGCAATTTTCTTCTTCTGATTTGAGGTATGACTATCTACAATCTAGACGAGAATTAACTAAACACCATCCCACTGAACAACAATATTAGGACATTCATATTTATTATATTTTCCCTTTAGTTTTTGTTTTTTGATTGTTTTACTATATTTTCCTTTACACAAAATACGTAAATTTGATAGTGTGCGGGCTGATGGGTACGCAGTTGTGCATAGGTGCGCAAGTGTGGAATTGCAATTCTAATGACCGGTGGGCATGCAGTTGAGTACACCTGGCGAACATGCAACTACAACTACGGTTGCACGCGGCCGGCTCACATGTAGGTGCGCAGAGCCGGAGGACCTACAACTATAGTTGTGCCTGATACCTGGACACACAATTGAAGGAACGGAAGCCTACAATCGCAGTTGAGTGCAGTCGAACGGGCATGTAAGTGCAGCTATGCGCAGTGTAGAAAAGGCAAAAATAAAACAAAATAGTAAATTATTGGATATATTATTCAGACACTTATTTTTGGACGGAATGAGTATATATTTACGCACTAATACTCGATTGTGCAACTGCAGTTGTGCTCAACCGTGCGTGTTGAGTATAATGTTTATTAGGAAAGACGAGATAGACTAGGATTTGTTCTGCCTTGTCTTGTACTCCAAGTAGATGATTGTACTCATATATATATGCCCACAAGGCTCAAGCAATACAATGAACAAACTATTCCATCAAATCCCTCTCTTTCTTCTAACATGGTATCAGAGCAAGTCGATCCTAAACCCTAGCCGCCGCCGCTTCCGCACCCGCGCGCCGCCCCTGGGGCGGTCGGCCTCCATGACCGCCACCGGAGGCCGCGTTGCCCGTACCTAGGGTTCGTCCGCCGGTCGTGTGACCAGCTGCCCTAGACAGTCTTTTCCCCGAGCCTTGCTCCGGGGTTTTCTCTCTCCCGCCGGTCATCTTGATCGCGCAATTTTTTTTTGGTTTTTCGATCTATTTTTGATCGGTTTGCGTCGCCCACCGCCGCCGTCCACTCCGAGCGCCTCTACTCCGACCACGGCACGACCAGCTGGCCTCTCCTCCGACCCGGCGGCCACGCGCGCCGAGGCGGCCAGTCAGGGCCAGCCGCTGTCCGCGCGTCGGTCCACTCGTCGCCCTGCGCCGGTCGTCACCGCCCTGCTCCGACCGGGACACCTGCATCGCCCCGACCCGGCGGCCTCGCGCCATGCGACGGCCAATCATAGCCGTCGCTTGCGCGCCGGCCTGCCCATCGATCCACATCACCTGCCTTCGCCGCGTCTGCACGGCGGCCCGGCGGTCTACCTCGTCGGCCTCGTCCTCGGCTGCGTCGGGACTGCTGCGTCAGGCTCGTCGGCGGCCTCAACTCGGGCGCCGCTGCTCCGTTGGTCGCTCGGGCCTCGCTGCCTGGGCGCCGGCGTTGCTTTGGCAGCCGGGTGCCGGTGCTGACAAGCTCGTCCGCACGACGTCCCACGCCGTCCATCGTCGCCGGCTTCATCTCGGACTCCGCCGCCACCACGCCTCCATCGAGCAGCGTCCCCGACCTCGCGCGCGATCGGCTTGATCACCCGCTCGCCGCCGTGACCCACCTCATCTATGCCGCGCGACCGACCTGGCCCGTCGGTTACGCGCTCCTCCGCAGGTCCCGTGAAGATCGTCCCCGATTCAGCGCGCCTCTCCACCGATCGAGCATCGGGCTGCCGCTGTGTCGCCCCGTCGGGCCGCAGCGCCGCCGCCCCGTGGTTCTCCTCGCGGCTACATCGACTCGTGCGTCGCCGCTGTGTCGCCCCTTCGGGCCGTAGTGTCGCGATATGCGGTCCCTGCCGCCGCCCCGAGGCCGTCCCCGCGGTTGCACTGACTCGCGAACCGCCATTGTGTCGCCCCTTCGGGTCGCAGCGTCGCGGCCCGTGGTCCCCGCCGCCGCCCAGAGGTCTTCCCGTCGTCGCCCCGACCAGCCTGCCGCCGCTGCGTCGCCCCTTCGGGCCATAGTGCTGCGGCCCATGGTCCGCTCCGCCGTCACCGCGCGTCGACCTCCCGTGGTATGCGCCGCGCCGTCTTCCTTGGCGCGGGAACGCCACCGTCCGCGCCGGTCTTCGTCATGCTGTCAGGTTCTTCGCCTACTTCGAGCACCGCCGCCGCACTCCTAACCTAGCCGCCGTCAGGCCGCCGCCGTCGCTCTTCTTTGGCCGCCGCCGCCGCTACCTTCATAGCCGCCGCCGCCGCCCGTCCACCCCCTTCGTCTTCGTCCAGCACCAGCCCGTCGCCAGCGTCGCCGTCATCTACCCCGACCACTTCGTCTACTCCGACCACCGTTGGTGACATCGGCCCCGCGCCGATGGACGCCGCAATCGTCGTCGAGTTCTTCTCTGCTGGCCCCTCCGACTTCTCCGACATGGCGTACAGCTCGTGCAGGTCCCTCGTCTACACATGCCCGGTGCTGGCAACACCGATGCATGCCTTCATCCACCACATGTCCCCGGGCCTGGCAAGCCTGGTCGGCGCTTCGTCAACTTCATCTTCGTCCGTCTACGCATGCCCGGTGCTGGCAACACCGGTGCGTGCCTTCGTCCATGATCTGTCCCCGGGCTTGGCAAACCCGCTGCGACGCGTCGTCAACAACACTTTCTTCCCGGCGCACCCCTACTTCGACACCACTGCGCCCATGCTAACTCGGCGCCCCTTGCGCCCGCGGCTCCACGGCGACTTCCTCGACACCGGCTACCCCGACTCGACATCGACCACGGCATTCTTCGCACGGCTACCTCGACCACGGCTCCACCACGCACGCTCTCGGCTACATCGACAAACAGCACAAAGGGCTACCGCCTGCTTGAGCAACCTCGTCGGTTTACACTCCAGCCATGACTCCGCGATGCGTCGACCGTTACGACTGTGGGGGGGGGGGTCCGTCGGCTTGCCTTCGGTTCTTCTCCAGTCTCACCGTCTGCGTCGCTACCGTTGTGACTACGGGGGGATGTTGAGTATAATGTTTATTAGGAAAGACGAGATAGACTAGGATTTGTTCTGGCTTGTCTTGTACTCCAAGTAGATGATTGTACTCATATATATATGCCCACAAGGCTCAAGCAATACAATGAACAAACTATTCCACCAAATCTCTCTGTCCCTTCTAACATGGTATCAGAGCAAGTCGATCCTAAACCCTAGCCGCCGCCGCTTCCGCACCCGCGCGCCGCCCCTGGGGCGGTCGGCCTCCATGACCGCCGCTGGGGGCCGCGTCGCCCGTACCTAGGGTTCGTCCGCCGGTCGTGTGACCAGCTGCCCTAGAGAGTCTTTTCCCCGAGCCTTGCTCCGGGGTTTTCTCTCTCCCGCCGGTCATCTTGATCGCGCAATTTCTTTTTGGTTTTTGATCTATTCTTGATCGGTTTGCGTCGCCCACCGCCGCCGTCGACTCCGAGCGCCTCTACTCCGACCACGGCGCGACCAGCCGGCCTCTCCTCCGACCCGGCGGCCACGCGCGCCGAGGCGGCCCGTCAGGGCCGGCCGCCGTCCGCGCGTCGGTCCACTCGTCACCCTGCGCCGGCCGTCACCGCCCTGCTCCGACCGGGACACCTGCATCGCCCCGACCCGGCGGCCTCGCACCATGCGACGGCCAATCATAGTCGTCTCTTGCGCGCCGACCCGCCCAGCGATCCACATCACCCGCCTTCGCCGCGTCTGCATGGCGGCCCGGCGGTCTACCTCGTCGGCCTCGTCCTCGGCTCCGTCGGGACTGCTGCGTCAGGCTCGTCGGCGGCCTCAACTCGGGCGCCGCTGCTCCGTTGATCGCTCGGGCCTCGTTGCCTGGGCGTCGCTGCTCCGTTGGTCGCTCAGGCCTCGCTGCCTGGGCGCCGTCGTTGCTTTGGCAGCCCGGGTGCCGGTGCTGACAAGCTCGTCCGCACGACGTCCCACGCCGTCCATCGTCGCCGGCTTCATCTCGGACTCCGCCGCCACCACGCCTCCATCGAGCGGCGTCCCCGACCTCGCACGCGATCGGCTTGATCACCCGCTCGCCGCGGTGATCCGCCTCATCTACGCCGCGCGACCGACCTGGCCCGTCGGTTACGCGCGCCTCCGCAGGTCCCGTGAAGACCGTCCCCGATTCAGCGCGCCTCTCCACCGATCGAGCATCGGGCTGCTGCTGTGTCGCCCCGTTGGGCCGCAGCGCCGCCGCCCCGTGGTTCTCCTCGCGGCTGCATCGACTCGTGCGTCGCCGCTGTGTCGCCCCTTCGGGCCGTAGTGTCGCGATATGCGGTCCCTGCCGCCGCCCCGAGGCCGTCCCCGCGGTTGCACCGACTCGCGAACCGCCATTGTGTCGCCCCTTCGGGCCGCAGCGTCGCGACCCGTGGTCCCCGCCGCCGCCCAGAGGTCTTCCCGTCGTCGCCCCGACCAGCCTGCCGCCGCTGCGTCGCCCCTTCGGGCCTCGAGGCCGTCCGCTCCGCCGTCACCGTGCGTCGACCTCCCGTAGTATGCGCCGCGCCGTCTTCCTTGGCGCGGGAACGCCACCGTCCGCTCCGGTCTTCGTCACGGTGTCAGGGTTCTTCGCCTACTTCGAGCACCGCCGCCGCACTCCTAACCTAGCCGCCGTCGCCGCCATCAGGCCGCCGCTGCCGCTCTTCTTTGGCCGCCGCCGCCCGTCCACCCCCTTCGTCTTCGTCCAGCACCAGCCCGTCGCCAGCGTCGCCGTCATCTACCCCGACCACTTCGTCTACTCCGACCACCGTTGGTGACATCGGCCCCGCGCCGATGGACGCCGCAATCATCGTCGAGTTCTTCTCTGCTGGCCCCTCCGACTTCTCCGACATGGCGTACAGCTCGTGCAGGTCCCTCGTCTACGCATGCCCGGTGCAGGCAACACCGATGCATGCCTTCATCCACGACATGTCCCCGGGCCTGGCAAGCCTGGTTGGCGCTTCGTCAACTTTGTCTTCGTCCGTCTACGCATGCCCGGTGCTGGCAACACCGGTGCGTGCCTTCGTCCATGATGTGTCCCCGGGCTTGGCAAACCCGCTGCGACGCGTCGTCAACAACATTTTCTTCCCGGCGCACCCCTACTTCGACACCACTGCGCCCATGCTAACTCGGCGCCCCCTTGCGCCCGCGGCTCCACGGCGACTTCCTCGACACCCACTACCCCGACTCGACATCGACCACGGCATTCTTCGCACGGCTACCTCGACCACGGCTCCACCACCCACGCTCTCGGCTACATCGACAAACGGCACAAAGGGCTACCGCCTGCTTGAGCAACCTCGGCGGTTTCCACTCCAGCCACGACTCCGCGATGCGTCGACCGTTACGACTGTGGGGGGGTGTCCGTCGGCTTGCCTTCGGTTCTTCTCCAGTCTCACCGTCTGCGTCGCTACCGTTGTGACTGCGGGGGGATGTTGAGTATAATGTTTATTAGGAAAGACGAGATAGACTAGGATTTGTTCTGGCTTGTCTTGTACTCCAAGTAGATGATTGTACTCCTATATATATGCCCACGAGGCTCAAGCAATACAATGAACAAACTATTCCATCAAATCTCTCTCTCCCTTCTAACAGTGCGGACGTGCAAGTATAATTGTGTGACGCATGGAAGAACCGGTAAGTCATCAAACAGAAAAAAAGTGAAAGAAAAACCGCATAAGTCTCTCCATACAATCAAATAGTGTAAAAATTAATTTAGACTTTTTGTGATGGGTAGATTAGATTTTATTAATTTTCATATAAAGAGAATTAGCTAATCTTTTTTCTTCTTAAATAAAGAATAAAAACAAGATAGAGACCCCTGCATCATCCATGGACTGGACTTAACAAGGACCCCATTTTTCTTCTAATATACGTGTACGGCATCCGCCTGTCGACATGCAGCACAGGGAAAATATCTGATGCTCCCGTGCGCCCTCAGCCGTTGGATCTCAAATCCAACAGTTTCTGTGAGATGATGAATTTTTTTGCACAAAAGCCCTCATAGAATCTGAAAAATACGCACAAGTACAGCAGCTACAGCAGCTTCTCATACGTCGTTGGATCTGAGATCCGATGGCCCAAAAGCCCCTATCATGGGAGCACCTAAGCTCCCGTATCACAGGATACTCGCCCATGCAGCACACTGTGTTGCTGGCCGCACGAGCGCCATGCACGGACCGCCACATAGGAAATGCATGGAAAATTGGGCATATGCATGTATGAACTGAACGCAGGACTGCGAGCCAGCTCGTGCATGCATGCATGGACCGGACAATTGTTTTGTAGGCATGCAGCAGCCACATTCGGTTGTATTACGTGCAAAGGATGGTCAACTTTTGCCTATATATATGCATACGTACGCACAGACGTTTCTCAAACTCACCACAAGCTAGGCGCAGTGTAGTGCACAGTAGCAGGACCATCTACAGACTACAGGTAGTGTACCTAGACGCCATTCCTTAGTTCATACACGGTTGATTGGTCGTGCCGCTCCAGCCACAATCTGCTGTAGCCGGTGTCAATTCTCTGTCGATTTCCTGGAACTAGCTTACCATCAAGTGGCGGTCGTATTGTCCTGCTGAAAAAAAAAGAATATATCTGAAGCAGTCAAAGATATGCATATGATGATAAGAATATATCTGAGGCAGTCAAAAGATACTCATAGGATGATGTGACACTCAGCACGTGTCACAGTCATGTGCTTGGTCTTTGGTTCTTGGTGCCGAATCATACGCAGACGTACGCACATGCGTGTGCGACTCTTCTCTTTTAGATAAGTCCGGGGGTGAGGTATGAGGAGTATCCATGAATTCCCATGACTGGGCTAGGCTTAGCTGCCGTGTCCTGTAGATGCATGCAAGCATGCTAGAAGGTCATGTGTTGCTACGTACACGTACCGTATGATTATATTGACTTGTATTCGACCATGTTGTGTAGTAGGGGCATAACGCAAGAGGCACGTACCCGAGCCAGCCAGTCAAACCCTATATCTTCTTCGCCAAGGTACACGGCTCATGTCATCTCTGATTTTGTACTTGACTTGAGAACGAAAAGCCCAAAGGAACTAGTCCAACGAGATATATAGGGTTTGACTTGTCGTACTGCCTAGCTAAGCTAGTTGGTACCACTTTAACCGAGCAGAAACCACCTAATTATATTCACACCCAAAAAATGTTATCTTCACACCCATGATATAATCTTTTTTTGGTTTGCATATAGGGCATAAAAAATGTCTTACAATTTGTTATGGAGGGAGTATTATATTTTAGACTTCACTAAGTATATGAGTTTCACCGAATTAATAAGACCTAGTGCCTTGGGAAAACATAGTTTCGGCTCTGCCATAAATAAAATTAGGACCCCGATATTCACTACGTTCAATCTGGGGACCTCGGTGTAACTAACGAAGGAGGAGGCACCGCAGGGGTCACCTGGGGTGGGCTAAGGCACCACAAAGGTAACTTTTTTTTGAGAAAAAAATACCATGAACGAAAAAGAAATTATACAGAAAATGCGTAGAAAAATACACATTAAAAATGACAAGCTTTAATTTATAAATTTACCATGGTATATTAAGAAAACTATGAAAAGTCAATGCAACACGTATACAAAGTTTAAATGGCAAAAACATTTGAAAGTACAACAACAATTGTTGTTAAATTTCCATGGCAAAAGTTATAACGGAATTGCAAATTAGTACGATGAAAATCTCTACTTTACTTAAGAAGAACGTAAGGTTCCTGTTTCACCCTCTCCTTCGTCCAACCTCTCTCTATATATGATCCCTCCTTCCCCTTCTCCCGTTTGATTTTTTCCTGCCATCTCCGATTTTTCTCCTAAATAATAAAATTCTTTGGTCAGTTATTAAATTCTTACCAAACAAGTGCTTAACAATAAGATGCCATTTTTCTCCAATCTCTGATCTTTCTCCTGAATAATATTTTCATTCGCAAGTAAGTAAATTCTTACCAAAAAAGTGCTTAACAATAAGATGGCAGATAAATCATGGCAATTGCATACAAAAACTGGCTAAGATTTTAGTGCACCAATGTAATAACAGACTGCAATCACGGGCTAATCTACTAGAATGTTTATACTCCCGTTGCATCGCACGGGGAGGTATCTATTATACAAAAGACAAAGAAGTGGTGGCAAAATTAAAAATCGCCATGATCCAATTAATAAAATCTCCATGCTCTCAAACGTATAAATACCTTGGTCTACCAAAAAAAAAAAACTAAAAATGCGATGCTACAAAAACTAAAATTGCCATGCTCCAAAATAATAATTTTTTCATGGCTTAAATTAATGAATTTATTCCAAAATAATATAAATTGCCATGGTCAGAAAAATCGTCATGGTTCATACGCTAAATTTGCCATGATGTATAAAACAAAACTTGCCATGGTCCCAAAATTAAAAAATTCCATGATACATAAACTTAGAAAATGTAAACACGAAATTTTTTGCCATGACTAATGTACTGCGGTGTGGAAGCACCGTTGCCATCCTTTATCAGCGGACTCGTCGGGCGGAGGTTAGGTGGCCGGAGCGATGCAGATTGCATGCGGGCGCTGAGACGACACACATGGAGGCGGTGGGCTTGGCTCCTCTGCAGCTCATCTCTTCTACTTCATGCACCAGATCCCACGGCCGTGTGCTGGCCTCCGGTGGATCCTCACGGGCCACATCCTCATCCCAAAGACGAACACAGTGTCGTTGCCACAATTGTGTATGTGTCATCAACAGAGCCAATTTGACGTTCGACAATAGCTTGTTGTATTTTTTCCATAGCCAATTGAAAGTATGTTTTGTTATCCTTTACAATTCATGTTGACATTATGGAAAAACTCATTTAAAATAGGGCAAGCCATGCAACAGTAGTTGCCTTGGCAAAACAATGTTGAAAAATGCCACAGTGGTGACATTCTTAATATACTTGGGAGCAGGCTTTTTCAAGTTTTTGTCAAGGCATCATGTAGCTTTTGTTTGGTACCATGTCAAATTAGTGTGAAAAGTTTGCATTTTTTATGCTTATTTTCTCAAGTAACCATGGCAATACGCTTTCGTAGTTGACATGGCAACATTTGTATAGATGTGGTGTCCATACCATCGTGTGTTTCCATGTTCACATGGCAAATGCATACATTCGTTTTTGAATCGGACCATGGCAAAATAATTGTTTTTAACCATGGCATTTAATTTCTATTGTAGATACCATGGCGAGTTCTCTTTACCATGGCATTTTAATCATGGCAAATGCATTCATTCTTTTATTTTAATTGGACTAAGACATGAATTTTTTACAACCCATAACATAGCCAAATGGTAAGTCAAGACACATTTTCTTTGCCATAGCAAATTGTTTTGTAGTGGGAAATACCATGGCAATTTTTAATATGACTATGCCACGGCAATTTTGTTCATAATTTGCCTTTTGCAATTTTCATTCTATTTCCATACAAAGGATGGCAATTTCAATTAAAATACCTGGCAAATTTTCATATGTATTTGCCATGGCAATTTTGTTTACATTTTTTGTGTTAATTTACATAGGCGGCAATTTTCTCATACAAAAATGGAAATTTTAATTGAAATACCATGTAAAAATTTAATATAGATCTTCCAAGGAAATTTTTATGTTTGTAATTTTGTGTTTGTACAGTTCATTACATTTTACATGTCAATACAAACCATGGCAATTTTAATTTCGTACCATGGCAATTTAAATTTAAAACCCATGGCAAAACCCTAGCAATTTTAATCAAAACCCCATGGAAAATTTTGCCATGGAAAACTAAAAGGATATGTTGCCATGATGGCAACTTTTTGTAGCGTCTTCGATATCCATTCCAATATTGTTGCCATGGTTACTCAAGTTGTTGTTCTTTTTCATTCATTATCTGAAATTTGGTTATCCTCTTGTGGGATTTGCAAAATCTACTGAAACAACCCATGATATGTATGTTTTAGTTTTCTCGTCGTGGTAAATATATTCTCTTTTCTACCATGACCAAAAAAAATATCATGCCAAATTTGATATTTTTCTTTGGACCATGTCAATTCTATTCCTCTTTAGAGCATGTAAAATTAATTAGTTTGGACCATGGCAAATTTACTATTTGGACCATGTTAATTTTGTTTTCCTATGCACCGTGCTAAATTTGTTATCAAAATCTCAAGGAATTTTATTACCTTTTATACACCAACGTAAATTTTTTTGGATTTTTTTTCAAATGGCAACTTTTTTGTTTGAACAAATCATGGTAAATTATGTTTGTATGCCATGGTAATTTTTTTGAATTTCATCCACGTTACTATGCAACTATTTTGTTTGAACAAATCATGGTAAATTATGTTTGTAGAAAAACTATCGCATTAATCTACATCATGGCAATTTTTCGACAAGTTTTATCTCTACATTTTGCATGCAAATTTTACTATGCATGTTTCTTTTGCTAACTAATGTAATAGACGTCGGCAAATGTTTTGCTGTAGCATGGCAATTAACTTTTGTACACTACATGGTAATATTCACTGCATATGTCTACACTATTTTTTTCAGTTTATCTGTATATATAATTTCTTTTTGCACAATTTAACATTTTGTTTATTTTTTGCGCAAAGGGAATTGTTTTATTGGACCAGAAGGCCTAGCTAAAAGGGCCCGCATGCGTGGTCTTCGTGCTGGGGTGTTTGAGGCATCGAACGAAATCGTCCCAGCTAGCTAAGTTTTAACAACAAAAATGCTACCACCCACAAAAAAATATTGCTACACCTACATACTTTACGTACCAGACTTGCGTAAATCAACTTTTTTTCCTAAGCCCTACTAATCCCCCACCTGATTTTCAGGATGGCGCCGCGTGCCATCCAATAAAATAAGGCCACTTCATCATTTATGTAAAATTCATAGCTACCCTTTCGTAGGTGAAGCAAAGCTCGTTTTAACAATCCTTTTTTAAAAGTCTCATCACAAAGCCAAGTGTTTAACAGTTGCGGATTTGTTCATTTGAAAACGTGGGATGCGCATACAACTTAATTTACTACAAAATCACACAAATGCACTTATATAAGCAGTCTGTGACACCGTCTATGAAAACGAAATAGATATATCGATGACAACCGTACGTGGAAGCCAGCCTGGAACACGACATGTCCTCATGGAATGGAAAGCGCGTCTGGTGCATGATCGATCACTGTGCTGGTTCTTCTTCTTCTTCTTCTTCTTTTTTTGGCGGACTAGAACGATCACTGTGATTGTTTTTTCGTAGCAGCAGGTGCGGCAGTAGCTTGGGCCTGTTGTGCAGACAAGTGCCACTCCTCCACACTGTTGCGGATGGAGTCGCTATCTTTGTACTCATCGCGAAAGGTCTCGAGGTTGTCCAACATGTTGACGAACGACGACAACAGCAGCTCGTAACGCCATTTCTCCACGCCAGGGAAGTCGCAGTACTTGCTCCCGAACTCATCGATATACTGCAGATCACAAGGCAACAAACAATGTCAGTGTAAATCTATTTAGTCCGTACAAGCGTCCGATAGTCGTGCACGTGCACGTTGTATATACTCCCTCCGTCCTATAATGTAAAACGTTTTTTTAACAATAATATAGTGTCACAAAAATGTCTTACATTATGGGACGACGGGAGTAGTTGTTAGTACCGTGGTGTCAAACAAGCTGACGTCGTGGGTGTACTTCTTGGGCGCGCCAGCCATCTCCCTGGCGTGGTAATACTCCTCCACGGACCGCATCATCTCCTCCTCCGACGGCAGCGTCCTCTTGCCGGACAGCACCTGCGCCACCCATTTCGCCTGAGCCTCGAAGAACCAAGGCGCAAACACCTGCGACCAAATGCATTTTGATTGTTTTTGTACGTGCCGGAAAGAATATCATCAAGATGTAATTCAACGTCGCTAACTGGCACTGGCCTAAAGGTTAACGTACGGCACCTTTATGGGTATACCGATGAAGGAGAGCGACGGGGCCAGTGACGGCGGGAACACGTGCTCGAACAGCGGGCCGACGCGGTTGTCGTCGACAGTAACCGCTCCCTCTGTATCCAGGAACGGGAAAGTGTAGTTGTACCCCGTGCAGTAGATGATGGTGTCGGCAAAGACACTGGAGCCGTCGCCGAACACCACCCGGCCATCCTCGCACAGCCGCTCCACCTAACGTCGTTGCCGGACGGATCAATCATTTCGTTTTGCATGCATGCATGGATCGACATGGTTGGAGCACGGAAAAAACCCGCTAGTACGTACGTGCAGTTGTAGATGCACGCTGGCGCTGTACTTGGAGAGCACCTTGGCGAGCCCTTGGGTCACCTCCTCCATGGACTTGGCGACGAGGTGCACCTCCTTAGCCACCCTGCGGACCTCCATGGCGATGTCCTTGCCGCTCTCGCCGCACCCGACCACCACCACCACCTCGCCGCGGAACGGCTCCGCCACCCTGTACGAGTGGCTGCGCACCTGCCTCCCCCTCCACGCCTCCATGCCTTCGATGCTTGGCAACCTCGGCTGCGAGTAGTGGCCGTTGGCCACCACCACGGCGTCGAACACCTCCTCCTCCTCCTCATCGGCACCATGGCACTTGCCGAGATCGACGGACCTCACCGTCCATCGCCGCGTCGGGCCCGGCGCCAGAGCGACACGCACGACGCTGGTGTTGAGCCTGACGGACGCCATGAGCCCGAACGCGGCGCAGAAGTCCTTGAGGTAGAGGTACACTTCGCGGTGGCCCGGGAAGCGGCGGCCGTCGCGGCCGTCCTTGGGCGCGAACTGGAAGTCGGTGAACCCCATGTTCTCCCGCGCGCTGATGAGGCGGAGGGACGCGTACATGCTGCTGTGCACCTTCACCGGCGCCGCCGCGCCGCCGAGCGGGTCGTCGCCGTCGGTCCTCGGGTCGTACCGCCACTGCCCGCCCACGTCGCCGCTCTGCTCCAGAACCGTCACGTCGTGGCCCTCCCGCCGCAGCTCGCGGGCCGACGCCAGCCCGGCCATCCCGGCTCCGATCACGCATACCTTCTGCCGTTGCAATGGCTTGATCTTGATGTCGTCGGAGACCATGTCGATTTTTGATCGAGACGTCGCGCTGCGGAGGAGGTGATTGAATTATTTGATCTTGTCAAGAACCCTAATGGCATCGTTCGCTTCCTTTATTTGTGCGCATTCTCAGTCGGATCAGCCACTCCACCCACTGTGCTATAGAAAGTTTCGCTGGTGTAGTGGATGCATGAGTGGATGTCATGTCACCCAGTTATTTAAGCAGAGAGAACACATCAAAATATTTGGTGTAGATGCTCATCAGGTCATCATTGCAAAATAAAATAACTGACATGCAGTGCTCGTGGAACCAAAACTGCATAGCGCACGTAGCTAGTGCAGCTGCTTGACAATTTGTATTTTGATCATCGCCACCTTTTCTATCATTGCTGATACAACTACTCAACTTTGTTGTTCCTCACCATATTAGAGCAAATAGCATAAAACCCACCACTTTTCTGGCATAAATTCCAAAAAAATACCACAATTCGGAGACCTAACAAGAAGCTACCACTTTTGTGCTAATCCGTCCCAAATAACCGCGGAGTACCACTTTGCATTAGTTACCAGTTCAACCGTTCTTTTTTTTTGTGTGTGCGTGTGGGGTGTAAGGGATTTCATTGCTTAAGGAATTACAAGATCGTTCCTACACAACATAGGAACATCCGCGGGCCTAGATCGCAGCCACAGTTGTGTGATCCTCCACACAGCCAAAGGCACCTAAATAGTGACTAACAACATTCTGGTTCCTACTAATATGAGCAATAGTAACATCCCTATCTCCAAAAAGACTCTTAATTTCGCTACCATCATCACATGTAGTGATCTGTCCAGTTCGAGCAACAAGATTAACTTCACAGCATCCATGCAATCCATCTCAATATCCACCGGCTGTGCAGACCATTGTAAAGCGAGATTTAGGCCCTTCCAAGCACGCCGCCAACTCTGCGTGCAGAGCACCTGGGCAGCGCAAGAGAGACCGGCAAGCAACGAAGGTGATGTCGCCGGCGCTATTCCAAAGCACCATGCCGGCTCCCGCATCCCCATTGGTGTCCATGTACGACACACCGACGTTCAGCTTTACTGCGGCTTCAAGGGGTGGTACCCATCGATCAGTAGTGGTCGTGGTATCTGGGACATGCACATCCGGCTTCATAGTGCTGAAATCTGGTCTATTTTAGGCGAGCCCAATAACTAGTTTCAAAATTCCTAATAAATTCTAAAGGCCCATTTAGCCCATTCATGCAAGCAAGAAGGTGGGACTAAAGTTTAGTCCCATACTGCTCACCTAGTAGGAGTTGGACCTTCTTATAAGAGAGGTTGTTTCTCCACATGTATGAGCATTAGAACAAGAGAGAAATTCACGCGTGCTCCTCCTCTGCCGCCCGCCGTGGGATGTGGGAATGAGCCGAGCCGTTGTCTAAAGACGCACTAGAGAGTATAGGCCTCTGAAACCCCACCTCTTTGAGTCTTGTATGGGAGAAGGGTGATAAGATTTTTGGTCAGCGCTTTGCGCGACTACTGACCTGTTCATCATGGACGCCTTCCCCGACATCGACGAACTCTCCGACGTCATGGGTGACAACGTTAACGCCAACGCTACGGCTACTGCTGTAGCTCAGTACATGTTCATGTGCCTTTTGTTCGAGATTATGCTTCACTTTCTTCTTCTAGTATTTGTTCTAGATATGTTCTGTTCTAGTTCACAGGTGCAGATATTATTTGCCTTCCCTTTATTAGATTGCATGACTTGTTTCATCTCTGCTATAATAGTCATGTTTTCTCTACTATTTATGTAGATTAAATCATATGGTAAATTGCTCATATTTTCAACACATAGTGCACACATGAGATATCACCATTTTTCCTTTAACAAGGTCACCTACGGCTGCAGGAAACTGTTTGATGCCATTGAGGTGGCCCCACATTTTTTTGACAAAGAGAATATATAGTATTGCAGAGATATCAATCTACACCCATTCTCTGCAACAACGAAATGTCCTAAAGACATTACGGATGCACACTGCCGAAACACAAAAAGAAGAAGAAGAAAAAACAAAAACGTGTCATGCTGATGTGGCGCAAATAGTCAAGTCTATTACCTAACAAATAGGCATCGCTAGGTGGTCAACGGATTCAATTGTAATTTATATTTTTGCGAGATCAACAGTAGTTTATTCCGGTAAGATAGAACTACAATCCTTCCGTGAGAAATCCTCAATACATGGGGGTCATTTTTGTTACCTATGATATTCTCTATATACTGACATGATTTTGATTATAAATAGATTGGGAGTTCTTTCTTCCCTTTATTAGATTGCATGACTTGTTTCATCTCTGCTATAATAGTCATGTTTTCTCTACTATTTATGTAGATTAAATCATATGGTAAATTGCTCATATTTTCAACACATAGTGCACACATGAGATATCACCATTTTTCCTTTAACAAGGTCACCTACGGCTGCAGGAAACTGTTTGATGCCATTGAGGTGGCCCCACATTTTTTTGACAAAGAGAATATATAGTATTGCAGAGATATCAATCTACACCCATTCTCTGCAACAACGAAATGTCCTAAAGACATTACGGATGCACACTGCCGAAACACAAAAAGAAGAAGAAGAAAAAACAAAAACGTGTCATGCTGATGTGGCGCAAATAGTCAAGTCTATTACCTAACAAATAGGCATCGCTAGGTGGTCAACGGATTCAATTGTAATTTATATTTTTGCGAGATCAACAGTAGTTTATTCCGGTAAGATAGAACTACAATCCTTCCGTGAGAAATCCTCAATACATGGGGGTCATTTTTGTTACCTATGATATTCTCTATATACGACATGATTTTGATTATAAATAGATTGGGAGTTCTTTCTTCCCTTTATTAGTATGCATGACTTGTTTCATCTCTGCTATAATAGTCATGTTTTCTCTACTATTTATGTAGATTAAATCATATGGTAAATTGCTCATATTTTCAACACATAGTGCACACATGAGATATCACCATTTTTCCTTTAACAAGGTCACCTACGGCTGCAGGAAACTGTTTGATGCCATTGAGGTGGCCCCACATTTTTTTGACAAAGAGAATATATAGTATTGCAGAGATATCAATCTACACCCATTCTCTGCAACAACGAAATGTCCTAAAGACATTACGGATGCACACTGCCGAAACACAAAAAGAAGAAGAAGAAAAAACAAAAACGTGTCATGCTGATGTGGCGCAAATAGTCAAGTCTATTACCTAACAAATAGGCATCGCTAGGTGGTCAACGGATTCAATTGTAATTTATATTTTTGCGAGATCAACAGTAGTTTATTCCGGTAAGATAGAACTACAATCCTTCCGTGAGAAATCCTCAATACATGGGGGTCATTTTTGTTACCTATGATATTCTCTATATACTGACATGATTTTGATTATAAATAGATTGGGAGTTCTTTCTTCCCTTTATTAGATTGCATGACTTGTTTCATCTCTGCTATAATAGTCATGTTTTCTCTACTATTTATGTAGATTAAATCATATGGTAAATTGCTCATATTTTCAACACATAGTGCACACATGAGATATCACCATTTTTCCTTTAACAAGGTCACCTACGGCTGCAGGAAACTGTTTGATGCCATTGAGGTGGCCCCACATTTTTTTGACAAAGAGAATATATAGTATTGCAGAGATATCAATCTACACCCATTCTCTGCAACAACGAAATGTCCTAAAGACATTACGGATGCACACTGCCGAAACACAAAAAGAAGAAGAAGAAAAAACAAAAACGTGTCATGCTGATGTGGCGCAAATAGTCAAGTCTATTACCTAACAAATAGGCATCGCTAGGTGGTCAACGGATTCAATTGTAATTTATATTTTTGCGAGATCAACAGTAGTTTATTCCGGTAAGATAGAACTACAATCCTTCCGTGAGAAATCCTCAATACATGGGGGTCATTTTTGTTACCTATGATATTCTCTATATACGACATGATTTTGATTATAAATAGATTGGGAGTTCTTTCTTCCCTTTATTAGTATGCATGACTTGTTTCATCTCTGCTATAATAGTCATGTTTTCTCTACTATTTATGTAGATTAAATCATATGGTAAATTGCTCATATTTTCAACACATAGTGCACACATGAGATATCACCATTTTTCCTTTAACAAGGTCACCTACGGCTGCAGGAAACTGTTTGATGCCATTGAGGTGGCCCCACATTTTTTGACAAAGAGAATATATAGTATTGCAGAGATATCAATCTACACCCATTCTCTGCAACAACGAAATGTCCTAAAGACATTACGGATGCACACTGCCGAAACACAAAAAGAAGAAGAAGAAAAAACAAAAACGTGTCATGCTGATGTGGCGCAAATAGTCAAGTCTATTACCTAACAAATAGGCATCGCTAGGTGGTCAACGGATTCAATTGTAATTTATATTTTTGCGAGATCAACAGTAGTTTATTCCGGTAAGATAGAACTACAATCCTTCCGTGAGAAATCCTCAATACATGGGGGTCATTTTTGTTACCTATGATATTCTCTATATACGACATGATTTTGATTATAAATAGATTGGGAGTTCTTTCTTCCCTTTATTAGTATGCATGACTTGTTTCATCTCTGCTATAATAGTCATGTTTTCTCTACTATTTATGTAGATTAAATCATATGGTAAATTGCTCATATTTTCAACACATAGTGCACACATGAGATATCACCATTTTTCCTTTAACAAGGTCACCTACGGCTGCAGGAAACTGTTTGATGCCATTGAGGTGGCCCCACATTTTTTTGACAAAGAGAATATATAGTATTGCAGAGATATCAATCTACACCCATTCTCTGCAACAACGAAATGTCCTAAAGACATTACGGATGCACACTGCCGAAACACAAAAAGAAGAAGAAGAAAAAACAAAAACGTGTCATGCTGATGTGGCGCAAATAGTCAAGTCTATTACCTAACAAATAGGCATCGCTAGGTGGTCAACGGATTCAATTGTAATTTATATTTTTGCGAGATCAACAGTAGTTTATTCCGGTAAGATAGAACTACAATCCTTCCGTGAGAAATCCTCAATACATGGGGGTCATTTTTGTTACCTATGATATTCTCTATATACTGACATGATTTTGATTATAAATAGATTGGGAGTTCTTTCTTCCCTTTATTAGATTGCATGACTTGTTTCATCTCTGCTATAATAGTCATGTTTTCTCTACTATTTATGTAGATTAAATCATATGGTAAATTGCTCATATTTTCAACACATAGTGCACACATGAGATATCACCATTTTTCCTTTAACAAGGTCACCTACGGCTGCAGGAAACTGTTTGATGCCATTGAGGTGGCCCCACATTTTTTTGACAAAGAGAATATATAGTATTGCAGAGATATCAATCTACACCCATTCTCTGCAACAACGAAATGTCCTAAAGACATTACGGATGCACACTGCCGAAACACAAAAAGAAGAAGAAGAAAAAACAAAAACGTGTCATGCTGATGTGGCGCAAATAGTCAAGTCTATTACCTAACAAATAGGCATCGCTAGGTGGTCAACGGATTCAATTGTAATTTATATTTTTGCGAGATCAACAGTAGTTTATTCCGGTAAGATAGAACTACAATCCTTCCGTGAGAAATCCTCAATACATGGGGGTCATTTTTGTTACCTATGATATTCTCTATATACGACATGATTTTGATTATAAATAGATTGGGAGTTCTTTCTTCCCTTTATTAGTATGCATGACTTGTTTCATCTCTGCTATAATAGTCATGTTTTCTCTACTATTTATGTAGATTAAATCATATGGTAAATTGCTCATATTTTCAACACATAGTGCACACATGAGATATCACCATTTTTCCTTTAACAAGGTCACCTACGGCTGCAGGAAACTGTTTGATGCCATTGAGGTGGCCCCACATTTTTTTGACAAAGAGAATATATAGTATTGCAGAGATATCAATCTACACCCATTCTCTGCAACAACGAAATGTCCTAAAGACATTACGGATGCACACTGCCGAAACACAAAAAGAAGAAGAAGAAAAAACAAAAACGTGTCATGCTGATGTGGCGCAAATAGTCAAGTCTATTACCTAACAAATAGGCATCGCTAGGTGGTCAACGGATTCAATTGTAATTTATATTTTTGCGAGATCAACAGTAGTTTATTCCGGTAAGATAGAACTACAATCCTTCCGTGAGAAATCCTCAATACATGGGGGTCATTTTTGTTACCTATGATATTCTCTATATACGACATGATTTTGATTATAAATAGATTGGGAGTTCTTTCTTCCCTTTATTAGTATGCATGACTTGTTTCATCTCTGCTATAATAGTCATGTTTTCTCTACTATTTATGTAGATTAAATCATATGGTAAATTGCTCATATTTTCAACACATAGTGCACACATGAGATATCACCATTTTTCCTTTAACAAGGTCACCTACGGCTGCAGGAAACTGTTTGATGCCATTGAGGTGGCCCCACATTTTTTTGACAAAGAGAATATATAGTATTGCAGAGATATCAATCTACACCCATTCTCTGCAACAACGAAATGTCCTAAAGACATTACGGATGCACACTGCCGAAACACAAAAAGAAGAAGAAGAAAAAACAAAAACGTGTCATGCTGATGTGGCGCAAATAGTCAAGTCTATTACCTAACAAATAGGCATCGCTAGGTGGTCAACGGATTCAATTGTAATTTATATTTTTGCGAGATCAACAGTAGTTTATTCCGGTAAGATAGAACTACAATCCTTCCGTGAGAAATCCTCAATACATGGGGGTCATTTTTGTTACCTATGATATTCTCTATATACTGACATGATTTTGATTATAAATAGATTGGGAGTTCTTTCTTCCCTTTATTAGATTGCATGACTTGTTTCATCTCTGCTATAATAGTCATGTTTTCTCTACTATTTATGTAGATTAAATCATATGGTAAATTGCTCATATTTTCAACACATAGTGCACACATGAGATATCACCATTTTTCCTTTAACAAGGTCACCTACGGCTGCAGGAAACTGTTTGATGCCATTGAGGTGGCCCCACATTTTTTTGACAAAGAGAATATATAGTATTGCAGAGATATCAATCTACACCCATTCTCTGCAACAACGAAATGTCCTAAAGACATTACGGATGCACACTGCCGAAACACAAAAAGAAGAAGAAGAAAAAACAAAAACGTGTCATGCTGATGTGGCGCAAATAGTCAAGTCTATTACCTAACAAATAGGCATCGCTAGGTGGTCAACGGATTCAATTGTAATTTATATTTTTGCGAGATCAACAGTAGTTTATTCCGGTAAGATAGAACTACAATCCTTCCGTGAGAAATCCTCAATACATGGGGGTCATTTTTGTTACCTATGATATTCTCTATATACGACATGATTTTGATTATAAATAGATTGGGAGTTCTTTCTTCCCTTTATTAGTATGCATGACTTGTTTCATCTCTGCTATAATAGTCATGTTTTCTCTACTATTTATGTAGATTAAATCATATGGTAAATTGCTCATATTTTCAACACATAGTGCACACATGAGATATCACCATTTTTCCTTTAACAAGGTCACCTACGGCTGCAGGAAACTGTTTGATGCCATTGAGGTGGCCCCACATTTTTTTGACAAAGAGAATATATAGTATTGCAGAGATATCAATCTACACCCATTCTCTGCAACAACGAAATGTCCTAAAGACATTACGGATGCACACTGCCGAAACACAAAAAGAAGAAGAAGAAAAAACAAAAACGTGTCATGCTGATGTGGCGCAAATAGTCAAGTCTATTACCTAACAAATAGGCATCGCTAGGTGGTCAACGGATTCAATTGTAATTTATATTTTTGCGAGATCAACAGTAGTTTATTCCGGTAAGATAGAACTACAATCCTTCCGTGAGAAATCCTCAATACATGGGGGTCATTTTTGTTACCTATGATATTCTCTATATACTGACATGATTTTGATTATAAATAGATTGGGAGTTCTTTCATAAAAGAAAAAAAGTTGATGGAAAAGCCCACTCCGCTCCAATTTGTCAGGAACCTGACCGTTGGGCGTTGCCATGGATTTTAGTCCCACCTTGATTAGTTTTTTGGGATGTGGTGGACTCTCTACTTATAGCAGTGTGTTCGCGCACCGAAAATGTCCGTACATAAGCCAGAGGTTGAAAGCTGGGCATGAGACGCGAACATAATTGTGGTCCAAAATTATCAACTGTTGTAGTTGAGAGGCAAGACATGTACTTTTGCGAATAAGATTTTTTTTTTTTTTTGCGGGGAGCGATCAAGAATGATTTGACAATATAGAACCGAACTTCTAATTTACACTTTAGAATTTTATTTCCCTGACCGCTTCTTCATTTGTGGTAACATCTTCTGCGATCACTATCAGAACCGTATATAAACTGAGGTTTCGACATAGGCACGAAAATTCGTGGATGCGCCGCGGTTGCTGAAACCGGCTAGCGAAAAGCCCCCATTCGTTCAAGGCAGCCAGATAGACATGCAAACGTATGATTTCCAGAAGTGGACGAGATCTCTGAAGCTCGAGTCAGACTCGTACACTGCATGCGAACCCTATGATCGAGATTTTTGACGCCGTACGTGCTACCGACAAATCAGCGGGTGGTCGCGCCGCGGTTGTTGAAAAAGCCCACCAAAGGTCGAAATCGGAAACGCCCGGGATCCTGCTAGGCCAAGACCATCCTTCGTTGTACGGAACCTGGATGGTTATCGAGAGCTAATTGAGGCCGGGAAACAAAAGGTCTGGTTCTTGGTCCGACCCGTGATCAAATGCTGCGAGTTAACCAGATAATCATTAGGATGTCTGTTGTGAAACCGTGGACAAATAATCTAAGGAAATCTGTTGCTTCCGTCATATGCATGGTGCGCGGTAAACGAGATCAAGGAGAAAGTGACACTCAGTGACCGTTCAACGGGAGTATGTAACAAAAAATTACCATATTTCGTGGAATTGTGTCTACAAACTACCACTTTACAAATTTATGCTGAAAACTACCACTTTTTCACTAATCTTTGACTAAAAACTACCATGTCGAGAAAGTGCCCGATTCGCTTCTTCTAAACGCCTTTATGACAGGATGGGCCCATCTGTCAGCATCAATCTTCTTCATCCTCTCTCTCTCTGGCATTTCCCCGAACACCTCATGTGCACTCCGTGCTCCTCTCCATGGCGACGCCCCGGCGAAGCACCTCTCCGGCGCTGGTCTCCCAGTCGAGGCCATGGCAGCCTGCCAGACCGCTCCGCCGGTGTCCCTCGCCGCCGATGGCAAGGCTTTGCCGACCGACGCCCTCCTTCTCCCGTCCCCTCCCCCCCCCCCTCCGGCGAAGGGGATAGTCGACACCGGCGACTACGGCGTGAATGGCGGCGAGCATGGCGACGTGCGGAGGTGCAAAGGCGGGGGCGTCAGTCGGCAGGGCCGAGCGGGGGGTGGCGAGGCCTTGGCACGATGGCGGCCGCCATGGCCGAGGCGAGCAGGCGGCTCGGCTAGGAGGGATGGCGGCACAGGTGGCGGGGCTCGCCGGCCGGCGGGGCAATGCGGCGAGTGGTGTGGGCTAGGCGGAGCGGCGGGTGGCGCTGGTGGGCCCGAGCGGTGGGTGGTGCGGCCTTGATGTGTTTGGAGCGAAGGCGATGGCCATGGCTGGGTTGAGCGGGCGGCTGGGTCATTCCAGCGGAGCTCGGCTAGGAGGTGGCGGCGCGCTACAGGTGAACAGCCGGCTGGGAGTTGACTACTAAGCCATGTCATCGCCTACGTGTGGGCCAATCCTGTCATAATTATGTTTAATTTCAGCCGAAGCGGTCACGGGAAAAATTAGTCAAAAAGTGATAGTATTAGGCACAAATTTATAAAGTGGTAGTTTGTAGGCACGGTTTAACGAAATGTGGTAGTTTTTTGTTAAATACTCGTTCAACGGAGTATAGTTGAGCACACAAATTAGCAAAATACCCCATGTGTTGCTCTCAAAACAAGCTTTCACCCCTATGGCGCTCTCGCCCGGGGCAACCGGACCTTACATAGTGTCGCTGCCTCATCCCTCCCCCCCCCCCCCACACGCGTGGCCGCGGTTGCGGGGCTCTCCCCCTCAGAGTGCTTTCTCGTCGTGGGTAGCGATGTCTGTGAATCAATGGCAGCTCAGAGGTCCTTCCGTGTCGACGCGTGCGGAATAGTACGGTTGCGTCGGTCCGGTTCTGATATAGGCAGTCCTAACGTCAGAGGTCTCGGCTCGTTGGCCACGGATAAGGCCTTGCTCGTGTGCGCGTTGGCAAGGCCAAAAGAGAGCCATGGCCATGGCGTGCTCGACAGCGGGTGGTCAACTGGCGATGGTTGTGCTCCCTTCTGGTCTAGACAAGACTGGTTGGGGACGCCAGTGTGGACGACTACGTCACCAGATCCATTGGGACTTGACATCTGATGTTCAGCCAATAGTGGAAGGAGGTGTCTTCCCGTTCTTGCGAACATCGTTGGTGAGCTGCAATGATGATGGTCGGCGGAGTCTCGGGATCTTGAAGGCTGGGACGACGGCCCTCGGAAGCATGTTTGGCTCGTCGATAAGCAGTAGTAGCAATGGCGGCGTCTCTTTTTGGACATGTGGATAGCAAGGGGAGGGTCGGCGGATGATCCTATTGTCGTCGTGGCTTAGGTGTTGATGGCTCACTGATTTGGGTCTAGAGGCCCTGTGCTGGTAGCAAAGAGCCCCCCCCCCCCCCCCCCCCCCCCCCCCCCACCACGCCCTCGCAGTTTGGCCTGGCAAGCTTAGTTTCTCAGTTGCACTTGTGAGGGTTGGACCAAAAGCTTCGCGCTCCAGCGCGGGCGACGATGACACTTACTGGTGTTGCTTCCCTCTTGAGCGCATTGTTGTGGGTCCACTTGTCATGTCATGGCTCCGGGCGAAAACCCTAGTCCGGCTTCTCAGACTCAACGGCGGTGGCGCTTGGCATCATCACCTTCTTGAGGCATCGTTATGGAGCCCGGTTCCTTTCGGTTGTAGCGGGTCAGCATCTCTGTGCATGTCTTGTCCCTCACATGTAGCATGCTTGACTCTGGCGGGGGATGGTCCCGAACTCTCAATGATCTCCTATCAAATATGTGTGTCCCCCCATGGTCTTTGTTCTTTGTCGTTGCTATCTCTTTGCAGAAGCAACGCTGCATGGCCTGGAGTAAGCGGCAATCTCAACGGCGAGTCGGACCCTTCGAAAATGGCTTGATGTATTCGGTACTATGATGTTTGGTGGTTTCTCAAGGCGACGCGGTCAGGTCCCTCCCACGGAACGAGCATCATCGAAAAAACTAAAATAAATCCTAAAAAATACGAGCACTAGTGTCAAGTCTAGTCTAGAACTTAAACCCTGATCGATTGGTTTCCATCACAAGAAACCAAACCATCTAAGGTACGCTCACCTTGCGCTCATGAAAAAGCTTAGCATGGACCCATCTCCACCATGCATGCCTGAAATGTTTTTGTTTTCGGAAACCATATGAGAGTTCAAGAGCACCTCGTGACCTTTTGTTGAACTGACCGTGAAGGCGAGGATTCTCCATTCCAATGCAAGATTCATGGAAAGAAGGTTCGCTCATTTGTCAGATGTGATATGAACAATGACTAGTCGACTAACTGATTCCCGCAGTTAATTTGGGGCCAATTTTGCTGCTTGAGATCATGCAGGAATCGTGATCATCCAGAGCGAGGAAGACACATATAACGAAACTACCAAAGTACACCGTAGCTAATACATGCATCAATATTGTCAGCTCGTTAGGCTCATGTGAGACTGCGTCATGCCTAGATAATTCACTACGCTAGCTATAGCTTATGCTACGTGACGGCGCACTTCTAGTTGACAAGTTCTATGGCAGCGGTAATCTAGGCCGCCCTCCGGCCGCCGGCGAGCCTGTTGCAGGACGGACACCTCGTGAGCCTCGAGCCCTGTGCACCGCCGACGAGGAGGACCGCGTGTGTCTCGGCGAGCTCTCGCCGGAGCCGCGCGTTGTCGTCGCTGAGCCGCTCGCACCACCGGCGCAGCAGCTCGCAGTCGAGCTCCGTCTGCTTGAGCTTGGTGCGCGCCCTCCTGTTCTGGAACCACACCTCCACCTGCCTCGGCTTCAACCCAAGCTGCCCCGCAAGATCCTGCTTCTCACCCTGCAGTTCAAAGAACATTCCGATCAGAATCTTCCTGCATGGAAATTATACTTTGCACCTATTGATGAGATTGAATGGAAGATATGGACGTACATGGGAGAGGACGTTGTGGGAGCGGAAGCTTTTCTCCAGCAGCGCCGCCTGCTCCGCGGTGAGCCGGAGCTTCTTCCTCGCGCGGCCGGCTGCGTCCCCTCCGTCGTCGCCATCGTCGACGTCGCTGCCGCCGTGCACAGCCCTGGCCCTCTTGGCATGCTGCCTTGTACTACCGCCGCCTATCCACCTCTCCCCTTTCTTCCTTCCAGTATTTCCCGCCACATGACCCGCTGCCACTGGCGCCGGCGGCGGTTGGCTCCCGGCACCGATCACGAGCGACAACCTTGTGTCGACGAGCTCCTCCGCCTCCAGCGACTCCTTGCTGGTGCTGCTTATGGTCGTCAGGCTAGACATCTTGGAACCAAAATCAACTGAATTCGCTCGTGCCGTCGATAGAGGGATATGGAGGTATGCCGCCGGCGCCGGGTAGCTAGGTGATGATGGCCAACAGATGGGGTGTGCTCTGTTAGCCCAGATCCGACGCCGAGTACTTTCCGGCGACGGTGATACGACCGACGACGAACGACGACGAAGCGAAGCAACGCTGGTTGACTTGGTTCCTGCTCCAAGCTAGCTCAATCCGCTGGAACTTCAGCTCACGTATACAGCAAAAGCACGGCCGATCGAATTGATCTACTAGCCGGCTGGCTCAACTACGCACGCACACAAGACTTGAATTGATAGCCAACAGGCTCGTGTCGAGCCCGTGTTTTTCTTTATTGCTTTTCAACTCACGGTACAATCTGTTTAAGGGGTATAGGGATATATATACTAGTCTGCCTACCAACTAGTACTAATCCTAAACGGTGATTGCTACTGAAACCTACACGGACACATATTTGTGCACATACACGTGAAGGACACGGACACAGTCGTGTTTAATCCTAACAATCACCCCCCCTAAACACGACGTTGTCATGTCACACTTCGGACGTCGATCCTTCACCTCTCTAAGAACTTCTCTCGATCCAAAGCCTTGGTTAGGGTGTCCGCCAGCTGATCATCAGTGCGATTGTAGTTGACCTCCGTCTTCCCTTCTTCTACACAGTCCTTTATGTAGTGATACACCGTATCAATGTGCTTGCTCCTATCATGCCGCACTGGTTCTTCGCGTAGAAAAGTTGTAGACTTTCTATCAACATTGAGCACCACTTGTTCCGGATCTCGATCCATGAGATCACCGTGCAGCCTCCCTAGCCACACACCTTGACACATCGCAGTGGCAGCTGCAATATACTCTATTGCATCAACTGCGGGTGCTTTACTCTTCTTGCTCAGTTCAAGACGAGGTTTCATTGAAGCTTCAATTAGATTGCAATCTTTCATGCCACAGTTTTCAAGTATCTTCCTTGTGTATGCCTCCTGGCATAGTGTGATTTCCTCTGTCTTTTGATGTACCTCTATCCTGGGGTAGAAGCTCAAGAGACCTAGATCATCCCTCTTGAAAATCTCCATTTGTAACTTGAACTTTGCAATCACCTCTTCATCTGCTCCAGTAATCAATAGGTCGTCGACGTAGATGCCAACTAGTAGACGATCCCTGCCTTCACCTCTCTTGTACATTGCATGCTCTAGTGGGGCTTTCTCAAATCCAAGAGAAATCAATGTCCGATCAAGTTTGATGTTCCACTCCCGATGTCCTTACCATAGCCCATACAAGATTTTGTGTAACTTCAGTACCTTGTGCTCTTCTCCCTCTTTGATGAAACCCGGCGGTTGATTCACATACACATCTCCTTCTATCTCGCCGTTCAAAAACGCGGAGTTTACATCCATGTGATGTATCTTCCATGATTCCTGAGCCGCGAGAGCGATGAGTAATCTCACCGACTCCATCTTTGCAATGAGAACGAACACTTCTTCGAAGTCCATACTTTCCTCTTGCACATACTTTTTGGCCACAAACCTCACTTTGTGCTTCATGCACCCTTCAACATCTTTCCTGACCTTAAATTGCCACTTGAGCTCTATCGCCTTTTCATTGTTGGAAAGATCCACAAGCTCCCATGTATTATTGTCATGGATCGACCCCAACTCTTCTTTCATAGCATGACGCCAACACTCCTTCGTATTTGCGTCCACAAATTCCGCCGGTTCCTCGACGCTTGCTAGACACCGTCGCCCACTCCTGTTCATCATTACCGGGTCAATCGTCCGAAGAGTATTCCTCGGATATGGGTGTAACACCGGCTGTAGATGTTTGGGTGTAGGTGGTGTCCTTTCCTCCACATGCGCTGTCGACGTCCCTGCTGGACTGTTCGGCAACACCGCAGCTGCAAATGAGCTCTTGCCCACACACAGGCCACCAGGCGAAACCCCATGCAGGCCACCAGGCAATGGGCCTTGCCCATCACCACCCGCGTTTTGGCTTCTGTCCTGGTCCAGCTCCTCTTCTGACCCGTCACATAGGTCTGTGTCCACAATACTGCTAGATAGACTAGCTCCCTGGCTCGCTTCTCTCCCATCTGAAGACTCCACTTTTGATCCATCTTTTCTTTCTGGACCGTGCCCACTTTCTAGCCCACATATTAGACTTTCACATAGTAGTGACTTTCCTCCTGGTAGAGCTGTTGTACATGTCTTGTACGTGGTGTTCCTGCCTTGGGTTGCTGTTGTGCTACTACCATCGCCAGCAACTGGGCTGCCATGCGTGCTTGCTGAGAGTGACGCGGTGTGTGACACGATGCCTGCGCTCACCACGCTATCTGACACGGTGTACACGACGCCGCTCCTTGCCGTGTCTGCCGCCATGTGCGCGCAATGCTCTCCTGGTCCGAGCGTAGTTCGTCCTGCGTCTCGCCTCGCCTGGCAATCTTTTGAACTGCTCTTTCGGTCGCAGCTAACCTCTCTTGGACGCACCACACAAAGACTACCTCTCCATGGTCGTGCACATGCAGCGATCGCTGCATCTGATCCAGCGAAGTTAGCACTTAAGCCCGTAACTTCGACATGATCTTCGAAATCACCACCCATGTCCGTAGCGTCGACACGAGTTTCCGAACCATAATCTTGAGAGCAAACTTTTTCTTCATGGAGCACGACTGTTTCTTTAGCCGACGCTTGAAGAACTGGATCCTTCGTATCCACGAGTTCGCACATCAACATCATGTCACTGTCATCTTCTTGCTGGGCTATGAGCGCCTTCTGCTTCGATGCTTCCTCGCAGTCAGCCTTGAAGTGGCCAAGGAGGCCACAGTTATAACACCTCACTTTCCTGATGTCAAACTTTCTCCTCGGTGGTGGTGCAGCCTCATCGTCTGAGTCGTCGTCCGAGTCGGCGAAGTTCTTTCTCACCGAGCGCTGCTTTCCCTTCTTGCTGCTGCTCGTGGATCCGCCTTGCTTTTCAAGGGCGATCCACTGCGCCTTTGTGAGCATCACAAGCTCGTCGTTCCTCCCGTCCCCAAGACTGTACCGCATCCGCTCATCGTGAGCCTTGTACCGTCCGACAAGATCGTCGATGGAGAGAGTCGCGAGATCGACGCACTGCTCGATCGCCGTGACAATTTGCAGGTACCGGGGAGGGGCTGCGCGCAAGAACCGCCGGACAACCGAGGCCTCCGTGAGGTTTTCTCCAAGCGCGCGGATCCGATTGACGAGAGTAGCCACCCGTGAAGCAAACGCATCCACGGACTCATCGTCGCCCATGACCAAAGTCTCGTAGTTCCTTAGGAGAGTTTGGAGATTGGCTTGCTTGACGCGGGTGTGTCCCTCAAACATGAGCTTCAGCGTATCCCACACCTCCTTCGCCGTTGCTTTGGCGATTAGGTGCTGGAGGACATCCATCGGCATCACCGAGTAAATCGCCGACGCCGCCTGCCGATCCTTCCGGTGCTCGGCTCCCTCCTTCTTGAAGGCGTCGCCTCCTGGGTCGACCGCGTCCCATAGCTCGTTGGCGCGGAGACCACACTCCATGAGGGCCTTCCAGACCCCGAAGTTCTCGCGATCAAATCGTGGGTACGACGAACTCGCCGGAGCAGCAAATACTTTAGCCGCGCCGGAGTACTCCGCCAGCTGCTTGTTCTTCTCGTCGTCCGCCATGATCCTCCGTTACTAGAAGATCAACCTTGCTCTAGATACCAATTGTTAGCCCAGACCCGACGCCGAGTACTTTCCGGCGACGGTGATACGACCGACGACGAACGACGACGAAGCGAAGCAACGCTGGTTGACTTGGTTCCTGCTCCAAGCTAGCTCAATCCGCTGGAACTTCAGCTCACGTATACAGCAAAAGCACGGCCGATCGAATTGATCTACTAGCCGGCTAGCTCAACTACGCACGCACACAAGACTTGAATTGATAGCCAACAGGCTCGTGTCGAGCCTGTGTTTTTCTTTATTGCTTTTCAACTCACGGTACAATCTGTTTACAGGGGTATAGGGATATATATACTAGTCTGCCTACCAACTAGTACTAATCCTAAACGGTGATTGCTACTGAAACCTACACGGACACATATTTGTGCACATACACGTGAAGGACACGGGCACAGTCGTGTTTAATCCTAACATGCTCGTCATGGCTTTATAGGTGGCCTGGCTACAAGACACTGGACACGGTCGCATCCCACGTATGGTTTCGTGTGCGAGTTAAGTAAGACAATTAGTGCTGCATGCTTAGGTTTACTAGGTAAGATTACTATGGGTGATTGATGCTTGGTTTGACTGAGGGAAAAATCTTTATTGAGGGATTTGACTGAGCAAAACTAATTAACCATGGCTATAAAATTGGCTCATATTCTTAACCAAGTCCATAAAGTTTCTGCTAGCTTCCGTTCAAAATAGATGTACCTTTAAATTTTTAACTTATAATGTAACTTTTAATAATTATTTTTTGTAAACCCTCAGAAAAGAATTATTTTTTGAACAAGAGTATGTAAGCAAAATATTATAGATGTTACATTTTTTTTTTCGACAATAGATGATTAATTACCTTGCTAATTATTTTTAAGGGGCACAATTTTTAGAGAGAGGTAGTGTACTGTATTTTACTAAACAAACATGCATGCATGGCAGTTTTGCGAAACGGTCAAACTCTGTTTTTAACTTTGTTGGCATTCTCTCCCTTGCTCTCACTCTTTATATTTATTTATTTATTTTGCCATGAAAGAATGCAAGCTGGCCTTTCTGGTAGTATGATGTGTAGCATCGAGCTCCGTTTGACAAATATTTATAAACGGAAGGAGTACGTATCATGGTAGAGCATCATGTAATTTGACCATGCATGGTGCAGAGCAATCCAAGCATGCGAGCGCGCGCGACTCGATAAGGAGATTTTCCGTACGTGTGGTGCATGCAGGACACTGTGGGATGGCTCGCATGTGCATCCAAGGCAGCGTTACTTGGCGGCCACGTACGGGCCACCACCCGTCAACACGTGCGCATTTTGCATGGAGAAATTTAGTGGTGCGTGTATGAACGCAGGACTGATTGCAAGCTCATGCATGGACTAGATCCATGATTGCTGTGCACTCTGGTCAGCAGCGAGCGACATTCAGAACGTCCGTAAAATCGGATGGTCAAATTTGGCCATGATGCTCACGTACGTACGCGCAGACGTTCTCAAACTAATCACGTACTTGTACAGTAGCTAATTAAGCTAGGGTAGGCGTCACCTCCAGGGGGCGACTCGAGCGCCCTAGTTGCCGCCGCACTCGACCTCCATCCTTCCCTACTTCCTCGCGGCCGCCGTTGCAAGCTAGTGTAGTATAAAAAACACTTTTATATTATAAGACGGTACTTTGTAAAGTCTTTGTGAATAATTAATAAAATGGCTGCATGCATCATTCAGATGCATAGGCCGGGGTAATTTTTTTTTTAATAGAATAAAATAAGCTAGGGTAAATAATTATTGTACTTGACTGATTGTTACCAATATGGAACTACGTAGCACGCGGCGACGGTCATTTCGTCCTGCTGAAAACTGGAAGACATATACTATCTGAAGAGGTCAAGATCTATTGATATGACACTTTAGTAGTAATCAGGATGTAGGAGTACGTGTCACAATCTTCGATACCATTTGCTTGGTCGTGCGTGGAGTCGATCGTTTGCCACTTAATCAACAACGTCCTCGCACGAGCGCTTTCAGATAACCCGTGCGTGCTCTCTCGCACGTGTGGAAAGTACCACTGCACTACTAGGAAAAGGAGCTTTTACCCCGGTTTGTAAGGGCCTTTTGTCCCGGTTTTCGAACCGGGACTAAAGGTCGTTACTAAAACCCTAACCCTTTAGTCCCGGTTCTTACACGAATCGGGACAGAAGGTCCTCCACGTGGCCGCTGCTGCCAGCCCAGGCAGGGGGGCATTTGGTCCCGGTTGGTGCCAACAACCGGGACTAATAGGCAGGGCCTTTTGTCTCGGTTGGTGTCACCAACCGGGACCAATATGCAGGGCCTATTATTGTGTTAGCTAGCTAATTAATAGAGAGAAGTGTCCTCTCTTATCTCCGTGCTTGGTCGACGCTACGTACTATATACGTATGGAGAGGACTAGACACGCTAGTTAGTAATCAAATGAAGGAAACAGAAGATCGTCATGAACATATGCATACAGAGAGAAGTGATATCGACCACCTCTCCTTCTCCGAGAGATTGGTCGAACAACAAGTTCTCGTATATCTATCCGACACTACCGGCTACATATATACAATAATTATCTCTTACAATACAATCACCTAATTAAATTGTAAGAACACAGGGTCCACATAGTATTCTCCGTTTTCAGCGATCACGTGGTCAAGGAAGAATGCCGCAAATTCCTCTTGAATTCCTCGCATACAATCTGGTGCTAGGAGTTCACCCTGCTTCCGAAACATCTAATTTGAACAAGGGGGTCAATACATATATATATGAATAAATGAAACTCAACACAAATGATGGTAATAAAATAAAATTGTGAATATTATTGCTTACGCACTTCATATTGTTCTTCAGTGTAGCCCCGCTCACAGGTCGTGTAGCGGATGGACTCGCAAACGTAGTATCCACAGTAATTATTCCCGGGTTCCTGCCACAACCACTTTACAAGAAATAGAGGTCAATCAAACTGATAAGCAAGCATGCTAAATGGTATTGATGAAACTAGCGCTTGAATCACCAGGAGATGCGCGGAACATGCTACTATAGTACTTACTTTCGGGTGTTTAAATTGCAGCTTCTTCGGTAGTCCCGTAGCTTTTGCGGTGAATTTTCTCCAAACCCTGCCAGACAAAGAAAACAATTACTTGATATCAGGAAATAAACAAAGTTGCTGATATGGTGGATAATGATCGATTTAACTTACTTCTCGAGCATTTGAGTCATGTTCGCATAGTCCTGGGGATCTTTTCGTCTCGAGTCTAAGACGGTTACTACTCCCTGCTCAAGCTTAATCTCTAGGAGAATATAGTGGAAACTGCGCATGCATGCATAAGTCATCAATTACATTACCATAACCTGGACTAATAAGGGAAACCGAATATGCACAAGACAGTAACACTCACTTGAAGTTGTAAGGAAAGAGCATTATATCTTTGTTTTGATTTAATACCAACGATTGTAGCAAGTTGGCCTCGGCTTCTTTGGGATGTTTTTCAACCGTATATGCATCTATGAGATTTGTGTTAATGAACCCAATATCACCGATTTGTCTTTTCTTCAATTCGGCGATCTTCAATCTGCATAATATAGTGAGGATAATTATAAATACATGCAATGAAAGAGCTGACCTATATAGAGAGACTTAATGACAGAAGTAGTACTACTTACAGACAGTAGCAAGTGATCGTTGTTTTATCGAGGGCCTTTTGATTGTAAAACTGGAAGAAATCCTCAAATGGAACATTCAGCAGATCAATTCCAACGAGGTCATGCTCCGGTTTAACTCTCAGCGTCAAAGTATTCATCCCATCAGACTCTCTGCAGGTTTTCATGTACCAATCATGTAGTCTTCGCATCATCGTTGTTAGAGATCTTTCATCTTTGACGAGAGGCTTCCCGTAATGGTATTTGTGTTCGTCGACCTCCATGATTTCATAATGTACATCGTCGGGCAGGTAATCTCCAAGATTGCTATAACCGGCCACCATCCTCAGATCATTAGCGACGATGTCTTTTGACACCTTGAGCGGGGGGCACGATTGGTTCACTTGTTCGCCGAGCTGGGCAATTTTTTTCCCAGCTCGTCGTTCTTTTAACCTTTGATCACTGACAGTACTTCCCGACCGCTCCGCTTCGGCATATGTCTTTGCAAGAATGCGCTCATAGTTGCCTCTCGGCGGAGACTTTGGTGGTTTTGTCAGGGCAGCCAGAGTGCGCTTTGCTTTCACCGGATCTACCTTCTCCTCCGGAGGTGGATGTTTCTTTGCTTTCACCCCTTCAAAGAAGTTTGTCACTTCGGCTCGCACGATCTTCCTGGTTTCCTCCTCGGTCCTCTCGTATGGTAACTTCTCTGGAGTCTTCAGAGAAGGACCGAATCTGTATTGCGTCCCGCCTCTGGCAGCTGTACTGCTAGACACCGGCAGAGCAGACGGAGCGGCTGCGGCTGTCTTCTTTCCTTGCTTACGAGGCGGAGGAGAAGGACTACGACGCGCCGGAGCAGCCGCAGCGGCGGCGGGTCTCTTCCGCCCTTGCTGACGAGGCGGAGAAGGAGGAGGCTGGCTGCTCTGGCGCGCCGGCGTAGGCGGCGAAGGAGGCGGAGTGCCGCCACGCGCCGGAGACGGAGGCTGAGTGCCCTGATCACTCGCCGGAGGAGGAGGCGGAGTGCCCTTACTCGCCGGAGCCGTCCAGTTCGGAAGCTTGATGAGCTCCTTCCGCCATAGGCATGGAGTCTTCAGAGCAGAACCCAGCCGAGTCTCCCCTTCACCGGTAGGGTGGTCAAGCTGGAGCTCCTCAAATCCCTCCGTTATTTCATCCACCATCACCCTAGCATATCCTTCTGTAATCGGCCGGCAGTGGTAGGTTGCGCCGGGTTCAGGAGGTAAAACAGAGCCAACAGCCGCCTTGACTTTGAAGTTCTGCCATTCCGCCATAAGGTGGCAATGTTGAGACTCCGTGATAGCATCCACGGGGTAGCTAGCAGGAGCCGCATGCTCCAGCTGAAGCAGCTCGGTGGAAGCCACGCTGCTTCTCCGCTGAGATGGCGGTGTAGCTTCGGGGGCAGTTTCGGCATGTCGATTGCCGTCTCGTTCCTCTAGCGCTTGAACCCTTTCGTGCAGCTTCTGAATTTGGATCTGCTCCACTTTTTTCCTCCTCTCCTGGCTTTTGTAACCGCCCGCGTCCGGAAAACCAGCCTTCCACGGAACGGAGCCTGGCGTGCCTCGTGTCCGTCCAGGGTGCTCAGGATTCCCGAGGGCCATTGTGAGCTCGTCGTTCTCTCTGTCTGGAACGAACGTCCCTTCCTGCGCTGCATCGATATATTGCTGAATCTTCTTGACTGGTATTCTCAAAAGCTCGTTCGTCCAAACGCACCTCCCTGATACAGGGTCCAAGGTTCCGCCAGCCCCGAAGAACCAAGTCCGGCAACGGTCTGTCCAGTTCATTGTCTGTGGTTCGATCCCTTTTTCAAGCAGATCATTCTCAGCCTTGGCCCACTTAGGTCGGGCTTTGAGGTAGCCACCTGACCCCGTGCGATGGTGAAGCTTCTTCTTCGCAGCATTCTTCTTGTTTGTCGCTGACATCTTCTTACTCTTTTCCGATGTCTTGTGGGCCACAAATGCGGGCCAGTGATCTCTGATCTTCTCATACCGGCCGATGAATTCTGGTGTCTCTTCTTTGTCGACAAACGTTTTCAGCTCATTCTTCCACCTCCTGAATAGGTCTGCCATCTTCTTAAGAGCATGAGACTTGATTAATTGCTCTTTAACTGGCTTCTCCGGATCCTCCTCTGGCGGTAGGGTGAAATTTGCCTTCAGCTCAGTCCAAAGATCATCTTTCTGCATATCATTGACATAAGACACCTCAGGGTCTTCCTTCTTAGGCTTATACCATTGGTGGATGCTGATCGGGATCTTGTCCCTAACTAGAACCCCGCACTGAGCAGCAAATGCATCCTTTGTCCGGATGGGTTCAATCGGTTGGCCGTCGCGCGCGATTGCTGTGATCTCAAACCTTTCATCCGAGCGCAACTTTCTCTTCGGGCCTCGTCTCTTTACCGCAGTTGTGCTCGATCCGGAGGGCTAGAAAAAAGAAGAAAGACGAGTGTTAATTAATATGTGTACATACCAAAACAATGAATGCATCAATTAGCTAGTCAGCACAGGCTTAACTAATATATTTACCTGGCCGGACTCTGTTCGGTCACCGGAGCCGTCACCACGGGCTCCTTCTTGCACCAGCATTGGGTCACCGGAGCCATCATAATCATGTCTTTCCTCCTCCACTCTTCGATCACCGTAGCCTGCTTCTTCACCCTGTTCTTCCAGACCATCATTGTCGTTAAGATACGACAAGATATCACCTCCGGCTAAGATTATGTCCCCCAACACCTCTTCTGCTTGCTCGTCTCGTCCGTGCTCCATTGTTTCTGCAAATATTACAACATGGCAATTATTACACAAACATGACAGCAGGTGGATATATTAGTGCAAACGTAGACCTAGCTTATTCCGGGTTTGGGGTGGCCTCGGCAACGCTTCAAGGGTAGGGGCGCGGCGGGAGGGGGTAGGAGACCGACATCGTTTTTTTCTAGGGTTTGGGTGTCCTCGAGAGTTTTGGTCGAGCGAGAGGGCCGGGGGGTGCTCCCGTGGTATAAGTTATCACGGTCGAGAGGGGGTATAAATATCGACCGTCCATCATGTCGAAGTTATCTGGGAGGGAGTTATATATATCGACAACGACGACATACATACATGGGAAAATAATGTTATCGGGGAGGGGGTATATCGACCCCCCCCACGTGTTGAAGTTATCGGGAGGGGGTTATATCGACAACGACGACATACGTACATGGGAAAATAATATTATCGGGGAGGGGGTATATCGACCCCCCTCGTGTTGAAGTTATCGGGAGAGGGGTATATCGACGACGACAGACCCGATAAAACATAAGAAAACGAAGAAGAAATAAAAAGAGGAGAAGAAGAAAAGGAATAGAGGAGAAGATCGAAGAAAAAAAAGAAGAAAAAAAAGAGGAGAAGAAGAAAGGAATAGAGGAGAGAAGAAGAAAAATAGAATTTTTCTATTTTTCTTCTTCTCTTCTATTCCTTTCTTCTTCTCCTCTTCTTTTTCTTCTTTTTCCTCTTCTTATTTATTTCTCCTCTTCTTCCTCTCCTCTTCTTCTCCTTTCTTCCTCTTCTTATTTTCCTTTTTCCTCTCATTCATAAAAAAATGTTCAAATAGAAAATTTCGAAAAACAGTAAAGGTTTTGCCTAATGCATTGTTCATATGAATATACAAACATTTGCATATTCTACAATAATTAATATCACCAAAAAAATCTATGAACAGAAAAAATCCTAACTTTTCTAAAAATCTATCTTTTGCATATATACATGAACATATATATACACAGAGAACATATATACATACATATACTCATACATGAACATATCATCATATATATGAACATACATTTTCTTTGCATATGCATATGAACATACATTTTCTTTGCATATGCATATGAACATACATACATACATTTTTCTTTCATATGAACATACATACATACATTTTCTTTGCATATGACCATACATACATTTTTCTTTGCATATGACCATTCATACATTTTCTTTGCATATGCTTTGCATATAAACATACATACATATGAACATACATACATACATACATATAAACATAACATACATACACAAAAAATTCTAAAAATCTGCCTAAAAATTCTAAAAATCTGCCTAAAAAATTATATGAAAAAAAGCATACATCATCCATCCATATAATGAACATATACATCATCCATCCATCCATATAATCAACATATGCATATGAAAAAAAATTATATGAAAAAATTATATGAAGAGGATCGAGGGGACAGGGAGGAAAGGGGGTCGCCGGAGCCGGACCGAACGGGGAGGAGGGGCGGCGTCGAGGCAGGGGCGGCAGTGGGGGCGGGCGCCGGCGACGACGACAATGGTGGGGGCGGGCCGGGGCGCAGGGGCGCGGCCGTGCGTGCTCGGGGACGGGGCAGGGGCACGGGGCGGCGGCCGGCGTGGGCTCGGGCGCGGGGCAGGGGCACGGGGAGACGGGGATGGCGGCCGGCGGTGGCGACGGCAACGAGGAGCGCGTGAGCGATTTGGGCAGATTGGCGGCGGGGGCAACTGGCGAGGAGGGGAGATGTGAAATTTTCACAAGTCCTGGTTATATAGAAAGGGCATTGGTCCCGGTTCGTGGCACCAACCGGGACCAATGCCACCCTTTAGTCCCGGTTGGTGCCACCAACCGGGACCAAAGGTCCCTTTTCAGCAGCGCAAAGGGCGGGAAGCGGCGGCCTTTGGTCCCGGTTGGTGGCACCAACCGGGACTAAAGGGGGGCCATTGGTCCCGGTTGGTGCCACGAACCGGTACCAATGCACCCCTTTAGTCCCGGTTGCTGCCACCAACCGGGACCAAAGGCCTCTTGCTGCCCGCGTCGCGGCCAAAAGTTTAGTCCCACCTCGCTAGCCGAGGGGCGCCCGCACCAGTTTAAAAGCCGCGGCGCGGCTGCTGTTTCGAACTCCTCTCTATAGCAGGCTTCTGCGCCTAACTTTGGCGCGCTGCCCGTTGAGCCCTCTAGCCCTTCTGGGCCTGTATTTGCAAACCCGAGGGTTGGAGGGCCCAGCGGGCAGCGCCCCAACAATTTTTTTTGCTGTATTTAGTTTTTTTGTTTTCTTTTTTGCTTTATTTATTTTGTTTTGTTTCTACTTACAACAAAAAACTTATTTATTTTATTTTATTTTGTTTCTAATTAATTATTTATTTTACTTTATGATAATTCTTTTTGCTATTAAAGTTTCTATCAAAAAAAGTTCTTTATGAAAATTCTTTTTGCTGTATTTAGTTTTTTTGTTTTCTTTTTTGCTTTATTTATTTTGTTTTGTTTCTACTTACAACAAAAAACTTATTTATTTTATTTTATTTTGTTTCTAATTACTTATTTATTTTACTTTATGATAATTCTTTTTGCTATTAAAGTTTCTATCAAAAAAAGTTCTTATGAAAATTCTTTTTGCTTTTAATGATTTTGAACAGAAAATACTTCGATAATTTTAGTTGCATCAATTTTATATGATTTTAGTTTCAATAATAATAGAGGTTTCTTATAATGTTTTGAACAGAAAATACTTTGTTAATTTTAGTTTCATAAATTTTATTAAAGTTTATTTTATTTTGTCGGAACACAAGAAGTCCGGAGTTGTAATAAGTTATTAAAAATAAAAAAGAGGCGCAATGCTCGTTGATTTGCTTCAAGCCTTTCGGAATAGTGTAGACTGCACTGCACATAGCTCCATGCAGTCTACCTTATTCCTCAAGGCTTGAAGCTAAGCAACGTGAGCATTGCGCCTCTTCTTCATCGTCTCTGCACTCAGGGCTTATAAACCGCTCCTAGTGCCTCTCAGCTAGCGAGGTGGGACTAAAAAACTGCTTAGTAAGAAACTCTAGTACCGGTTCGTGCCACGAACCGGTACTAAAGGTGCTCGTGGGGCCACAGCCTCATTAGTACCGGTTCGTGGCACCAACAGGGACCAAAGGGTGGAATTGGTCCCGGTTCGTGCCACCAACCGGGACCAATGGCCTTGCACAGCGGCGTGGTGGTGAGTTTAGTCCCACCTCGCTAGCTGAGAGAGAGCCGCACCTGTTTATAAGGTGCGGTGCGCCTGAGCTGTCGAGCTCCTCTCTAAAGCAGGCTTACGGGCCTAACCTCTCTGTACATGCCTGTGGGCCTACTGGGCCTTCTGCGGGCCTGAATCCTGGCCCATGGATGGGTTTCTAATCGTATTCAGGCCGTGGTGGCCCAGTAGGTGGCATAATTTTTAATTTTTGGCCTGTTATTTTTCATGCATTTACTAATTATTTTGAGCTATAAGACCCTAAAATTGAAAAGCATTTCAAATGAACTCTGAAAAGGTTGAAAGTTGGCATGGTATCATCATTTCATCCACATAGCATGTGCAAGAAAGTTGAGAGGGTTACGGCAAAAACTAGATGCACTTCTTGTACAAAACGGACAATGGTATCATACTCGTCTATTACAAAGTTGGCATGGTATCATCATAATAGTTGCGGGAGAAAGTCTTCACTTTTTCTTCGCTTGTGTCATTTGCTTATTGCGCCGTAACCATGGATAATCTTCATCGTTTATCAGGATGCTTGGGTCAGCCTTGACTTTGAAGGGAGGAATTTCATGAAACTTTTCATAATCTTCAGACATGTCTGTCTTGCCCTCCACTCCCACAATGTCCCTTTTTCCTGAAAGAACTATGTGGCGCTTTGGCTCATCGTATGATGTATTCGCTTCCTTATCTTTTCTTTTCCTCGGTCTGGTAGACATGTCCTTCACATAGATAACCTGTGCCACATCATTGGCTAGGACGAACGGTTCGTCAGTGTACCCAAGATTGTTCAGATCCACTGTTGTCATTCCGTACTGTGGGTCTACCTGTACCCCGCCTCCTGACAGATTGACCCATTTGCACTTAAACAAAGGGACCTTAAAATCATGTCCGTAGTCAAGTTCCCATATGTCCATTATGTAACCATAATATGTGTCCTTTCCCCTCTCGGTTGCTGCATCAAAGCGGACACCGCTGTTTTGGTTGGTGCTCTTTTGATCTTGGGCGATCGTGTAAAATGTATTCCCATTTATCTCGTATCCTTTGTAAGTCAATACAGTCGAAGATGGTCCCCTGGACAACGAGTACAACTCATCACAAACAGTGGTGTCACCTCTGAGACGTGTTTCCAACCAACTGCTGAAAGTCCTGATGTGTTCACATGTAATCCAGTCGTCACACTGCTCCGGGTGTTTGGAGCGCAGACTGTTCTTGTGTTCATCGACATACGGGGTCACCAAGGTAGAGTTCTGTAGAACTGTGTAGTGTGCTTGAGACCAAGAATATCCGTCCCTGCATATTATTGAGTCCCCTCCAAGCGTGCCTTTTCCAGTCAGTCTCCCCTCATACCGCGATTTAGGGAGACCTATCTTCTTAAGGCCAGGAATGAAGTCAACACAAAACCCAATGACATCCTCTGTTTGATGGCCCATGGAGATGCTTCCTTCTGGCCTAGCGCGGTTACGGACATATTTCTTTAGGACTCCCATGAACCTCTCAAAGGGGAACATATTGTGTAGAAATACGGGCCCCAGAATGACAATCTCGTCGACTAGATGAACTAGGACGTGCGTCATGATATTGAAGAAGGATGGTGGGAACACCAGCTCGAAACTGACAAGACATTGCGCCACATCACTCCTTAGCCTTGGTATGATTTCTGGATCGATCACCTTCTGAGAGATTGCATTGAGGAATGCACATAGCTTCACAATGGCTAATCGGACGTTTTCCGGTAGAAGCCCCCTCAATGCAACCGGAAGCAGTTGCGTCATAATCACGTGGCAGTCATGAGACTTTAGGTTCTGGAACTTTTTCTCTGGCATATTTATTATTCCCTTTATATTCGACGAGAAGCCAGTCGGGACCTTCATACTGAGCAGGCATTCAAAGAAGATTTCTTTCTCTTCTTTCGTAAGAGCGTAGCTGGCAGGACCTTCATACTGCTTCGGAGGCATGCCGTCTTTTTCGTGCAAACGTTGCAGGTCCTCCCGTGCCTCAGGTGTATCTTTTGTCTTCCCATACACGCCCAAGAAGCCTAGCAGGTTCACGCAAAGGTTCTTCGTCACGTGCATCACGTCGATTGAAGAGCGGACCTCTAGCTCTTTCCAGTAGGGTAGGTCCCAAAATATAGATTTCTTCTTCCACATGGGTGCGTGTCCCTCAGCGTCATTCGGAACAGCTAGTCCGCCGGGACCCTTTCCAAAGATTACGTGTAAATCATTGACCATAGCAAGTACGTGATCACCGGTACGCATGGCGGGCTTCTTCCGGTGATCTGCCTCGCCTTTGAAATGCTTGCCTTTCTTTCGACATTGATGGTTGGTCGGAAGAAATCGACGATGGCCCAGGTACACATTCTTCCTGCTTTTGTCCAGGTATATACTTTCAGTGTCATCTAAACAGTGCGTGCATGCGTGGTATCCCTTGTTTGTCTGTCCTGAAAGGTTACTGAGAGCGGGCCAATCGTTGATGGTTACAAACAGCAACGCGTGCAGGTTAAATTCCTCCTGTTTGTGCTCATCCCACGTACGTACACCGTTTCCATTCCACAGCTGTAAAAGTTCTTCAACTAATGGCCTTAGGTACACATCAATGTCGTTGCCGGGTTGCTTAGGGCCTTGGATGAGAACTGGCATCATAATGAACTTCCGCTTCATGCACATCCAAGGAGGAAGGTTATACATACATAGAGTCACGGGCCAGGTGCTGTGATTGCTGCTCTGCTCCCCGAAAGGATTAATGCCATCCGCGCTTAAACCAAACCATACGTTCCTTGGGTCAGCTGCAAACTCAGCCCAGTACTTTCTCTCGATTTTTCTCCACTGCGACCCGTCAGCGGGTGCTCTCAACTTCCCGTCTTTCTTACGGTCCTCACTGTGCCATCGCATCAACTTGGCATGCTCTTCGTTTCTGAACAGACGTTTCAACCGTGGTATTATAGGAGCATACCACATCACCTTCGCAGGAACCCTCTTCCTGGGGGGCTCGCCGTCAACATCACCAGGGTCATCTCGTCTGATCTTATACCGCAATGCACCGCATACCGGGCATGCGTTCAGATCCTTGTACGCACCGCGGTAGAGGATGCAGTCATTAGGGCATGCATGTATCTTCTGCACCTCCAATCCTAGAGGGCATACGACCTTCTTTGCTGCGTATGTACTGTCGGGCAATTCGTTATCCTTTGGAAGCTTCTTCTTCAATATTTTCAATAGCTTCTCAAATCCTTTGTCAGGCACAGCATTCTCTGCCTTCCACTGCAGCAATTCCAGTACGGTACCGAGCTTTGTGTTGCCATCTTCGCAATTGGGGTACAACCCTTTTTTGTGATCCTCTAACATGCGATCGAACTTCAGCTTCTCCTTTTGACTTTCGCATTGCGTCCTTGCATCGACTATGACCCGGCGGAGATCATCATCATCGGGCACTGGTTCCTCTTGATCTTCAGCAGCTTCCCCCCTTGCAGCATCATTGGGCACATCGTCTGGTTCCTCTTGATCTTCAGCAGCTTCCCCCGTTGCAGCATCACCGTATTCAGGGGGCACATAGTTGTCATCGTCCTCTTCTTCTTCGCCGTCTTCCATCATAACCCCTATTTCTCCGTGCCTCGTCCAAACATTATAGTGTGGCATGAAACCCTTGTAAAGCAGGTGGGTGTGAAGGATTTTCCGGTCAGAGTAAGACTTCGTATTCCCACATATAGGGCATGGACAACACATAAAACCATTCTGCTTGTTTGCCTCAGCCACTTCGAGAAAATCATGCACGCCCTTAATGTACTCGGAGGTGTGTCTGTCACCGTACATCCATTGCCGGTTCATCTGCGTGCATTATATATAATTAAGTGTGTCAAAAACCATTACAGAACATCATGAATAGATAATTAAGTGACCAAATTAATAGAAGTTCATCATCACATTAAAACCAAAGTACATACATAGTTCTCATCTAACAACATATATATAGCTCTCCAGAGCATCTAATTAATTAAACCATACATTGAAACTATGTAAAACATTTCAATGCGAAAACAAATGCGATCATAATCGCAACCAAGGTAACAATTGATCCAACGGCATAATGATACCAAGCCTCGGTATGAATGGCATATTTTCTAATCTTTCTAATCTTCAAGCGCATTGCATCCATCTTGATCTTGTGATCATCGACGACATCCGCAACATGCAACTCCAATATCATCTTCTCCTCCTCAATTTTTTTATTTTTTCCTTCAAGTAATTGTTTTCTTCTTCAACTAAATTTAACCTCTCGACAATAGGGTCGGTTAGAATTTCCGGTTCAACCACCTCCTAGATAAATAAAATCTATGTCACGTTGGTCGGTATATTTGTCATAAACAATAAATGAACCAAATAGTTATAAAAAGATAATATATACCACATCCGAATCATAGACAGGACGAGGGCCGACGGGGGCGGATACCAAAACCATCGCACTATGTAATAAGAAGGAATAATAAAAGTAACAAAATTAGACAAGTAACTATCTAAAGTAAGAATTTTTTCCTTTCAGAAAGAAGATAAGAACAAGAGGCTCACCACGGTGGTGCTGGCGACGAGATCGGCGCGGGCGATCGACGGCGGTGAAGACGGGGACGGGACGTGACGGACCGCTAAACCTAGACAAATCTCGGGGAAAATGGAGCTCGGAGGTCGAGTTTCGAGAGGAGAAAGATTAACTAGTGTGGCTCAGACATTTCATCGAACACCTCATGTGCATAGGAGGTGAGCTAGAGCACCCAAATGCCCTCCCCTCGCCGGCCAGAAAAAACAGAGCACTCTGGAGTGCTCTGCTGTGGCGATGGGGTATATATAGGGAACTCATTGGTCCCGGTTCGTGGCACCAACCGGGACTAAAGGCCTTTGGTCCCGGTTGGTGCCACGAACCGGGACCAATGCCCCCTTTAGTCCCGGTTGGTGGCACCAACCGGGACCAAAGGCCTTGTGCTGCCCCGCGTCAAAAGTTTAGTCCCACCTCGCTAGTTGAGAGAGCTCGAGAGTGGTTTATAAGCGCTGCTGCGCCCACCCTCTCGAACTCCTCTCAACTGCAGGCTTTCGGGCCTAACCGTTCTCTTTTCCTGTGGGGCCCACTGGGCCTTCTGCGGGCCTGAATCCTGGCCCATGGATGGGTTTCTAGTCGTATTCAGGCCGTGGTGGCCCAGTAGGTGGCATAATTTTTTTTCCTCTGTTTTTTTCTCTTTTGCTTTATTTGTTTTGTTTTGTTTCTACTTACAACAAAAAACTTATTTATTTTAATTCTAATTACTTATGTATTTTACTTTAATTATTTTATTTTTATTTATTTTACTGCTGCTATTTTTATTTATTTTACTGCTGCTATTTTTACTTAATTTATTAAGGTTTATTTATTTTAGTTACTATAGTTTATTTTATTTTATTTTATTAAGGTTTATTTATTTTATTAAGGTTTATTTATTTTATAAATATAAAAAATGAACATAGATGCGCTTATAGAGGAAATTTAACCTAAATTCATAATAAATTTCTATGAAATTTACTGTGAATTTAGGTCAAATTCCCTGTATAAGGGCATCTATTTTCACTTTAAGAGGAGCACAACAATGCAGAGAGGGACGGGCTTATAAACTGGTGCGAGCGCCCTTCGGTTGGCGAGGTGGGACTAAACACTGGCCGCAACTAGGACCAGCCGTTTAGTCTCGGTTTGTGGTAGGAACCGGGACTAAAGGGTGGTGGGCCAGGAGCGTGGCCCATTGGTTCCGGTTTGTCCCACCAACCGGGACCAAAGGGTCCGGGCGAACCGGGACCAATGCCCCCACGAGGCCCGGCAGGCCCCTGACCGCACGAACCGGGACCAATGCTCACATTAGTCCCGGTTCGTGACTGAACCGGGACTAATGTGAATATTGTCCTGTGACCAAAGCCCAGTTTTCTACTAGTGCTGGCTACTTTGGCTAGGTAGCCCATCACGTGTGTAATCACGAAGGAGATCAAGGCAAGGCGCGCCACCTCCATGGCTATTGGGTTGCCTTCAGACTCGCCGAAGCCGGAGAAGGAGGAGCAGTAGTAGCCGGAGGTGGAGGGAGAACCGTTGCTGGAGCCGATTGAGGTGGCGGATCTGGAGGAGGACGAGGCAGAGCAGCCTGTCTTGATAACCCCACATGTATAGGGACCACGACAGTCTTCGAAGGTATTACTTCGCCCAATTTTTTTAATTTGGCAGAAGGCGAGCCAAAGAATATTTATGAGCCTTAGCAGTTGAGTTGTCTATTCAACCACACCTAAAAAAATTATATTTCCGCAACAAAGTGTTTAGTAGCACAGTAGCAATAGTAACATGAACAATATCATAAGCAATTTGTGATGATCGTAATAGCAGCAGCAGTAGTAACTTAGTAAAGACCAATATCAGAAAAGTGTAGGCATTGCATCAATGATGAATATTTGCGTTGGATGACATTCATCGTATAACAGTCACAACCTAGAGCGATACACAATAGCTCTATTTCACCAATGTAATATAGGTATGTATTCTGCATATAGTCAGACGTGCTTATAATAAGAACTTGCATGACATCTTTTGTCCTACCCTCCCATGGAAGCGGTGTCCATAAAAAAATCTAAGGGATATTAAGGCCTCCCTTTAATAGAGAACCGGAACAAAGTATTAACACTCAATGAATACATAAACTCCTCATACTACGGTAATCACCGGAAAGAATTCCAATTATTTTCAACTTGGGTATGCAGATCATAACACGTAATAGGTGCATACAACTTGCAAGATAGGATTAAGAAATCAAATATATTCATGAAAACATAAAGAGTTCAAATCTGAAATCATGGCACTTGGGCCCTAGTGACAAGCATTCAGCATAGTAAAGTCATAACAACAACAATCTCATGATATATTGGATACTAGGGATCAAGCCCTAACAAATTGACTCGATTACATGACAAATCCCATTCAACCCATCACCGCCCAGCAAGTATACGAAGGAGTTACTCACTCCCGGTGGCGAGCACCATGGAATTGTTGATGGAGGATGGTTGATAAAGACGATGACGTCGAATTCCCCTCTCCGGAGCCCCGAATGGACTCTAGCTCAACCCTCCCGATGAAGAACAGGAGGTGATAGCGGCTCCATATCGTAAAACGTGATGAAAATTTTTCTCTGAGTTTTTCTCCATTAAACAGTATTTATGGAGTTGAAATTAGGGCAACTAGAGGCTCGAGGGGCCCACAAGCTCACAGGGCGCGCCTTGGGGGGTGGGCGCGCCCCCTGAGCTTGTGGCTCCTGGGTGGCCCCCTCTAGTAGTTCTCTTCACCAGTATTTTATATATATTCAGGAAATATTCTCCGTAAATTTTCAGCTTAATCCTAGAACTTTTATTTCTACACAAAAATAACACCATGACAATTCTGTTGAATACATCGTCAGTTCGGGTTAGTTCCATTCCAATCATGCAAATTAGAATCCAAAACAAAAGCAAAAGTGTTTGAAAAAGTAGATAAGTTTGGAACGTATCAACTCCCCCAAGCTTAACTCATTGCTTGTCTCAAGCAATTCAGTTGACAAACTGAAAGTAATAAAGAAAAAACTTTTACAAACTCTTTTATTCTTGTTGTTGTATATATGTTTAACTAGTGTTCAAGTTTTCAGCAAAGATTATGAACTAACCATATAAATGATAACACTTAGGTCTCACATTTACTCATGACAATAACATAACCAACTAGCGAGCAATAATAAGGTATCTTAAATGCCTACAATTTGTCAAAACAATCATGGTATAACATAATAACATGGTATCTCGCTAACCCTTTCTGAAACCGCAAAACATAAATGCAGAACACCTGTGAAGTTCAAGCAGCGACTAAACATTGTAATTATGGTAGAAGAGATCCAGTCATGATCACATCCAACATTAACTAGACACAATGCGTAAGAATGACAATAGAGCTCTTAGGACTGATGCTTAAAATGAGAAGGTGATGACTCAACAATAAAAGTAAATAATATAAAAGTAAATAGATAGGCTCTTCGCAGAGGGAAACAGGGATTTGCAGATGTGTCAGCGCTCGAAGCTTAAAACAGAGATTAATTTTGAGAGGTGTACTTTTCTGTCAACGTCTTCCCAGACGGAAAGGTAAGTTTTAGTCCCCCTTCACCATACAAAGACAAACCATGTCTAGCCGAGTCTGTGGGTGCCCTCCAAACAATTTACATTTTGCATGCAAATTTTACTATGCATGTATTTTGGTAATGTAATAGATGTCGGCAAATGTTTTGCATATAACATGGCCATTAACTTTTGTACACTAATGGTAATACTCACTACACATGTCATACACTGTTTTTTTCATTTTTTTTGTATATATCATTTGTTTTTGGTTATTATTTACATTTTATTTTATTTTATTGCAAAGGGAATTGTGTTGTTGGGCCAGAAGGCCTAGCTAAAAGGGCCCGCATGCGTAGCCTTCGCGCTGGGGTGTTTGACATATCTAACGATATCGTCCCAACTAGCTGAGTTTTAGCAATCCCTATTTTAAAAGTCTCATCACAAAGCCAAGTGTTTAAAATGTGGGATGTGCATACAACTTATCGTGTCAAAAACAGTCTTATATTATACAAAATGCACATATAAGGTGTCTGTGACACTGTTTATGAAAACAAAAATAAAATAGATACATCGATCCAACCGTGGAAGCCTGAAACACGCACTGTCATGGAATGGAAGGAGCTCATATGGTGCATAATCGATCACTCTACTTGTTCGAGAAGACCAAGTGATTGTTCTTTCGTAGTAGCAGGTCCAGCAGCAGCAGCTTGGGCCCGTTGTGCAGACAAGTGCCACTCCTCCACACCCTTGCGGATGGAGTCGCTGTCTTGGTACTCATCGCGGAAGGTCTCGAGGTTGTCGAACATGTTGACTAACGACGACACCAGCAACTCGTAACGCCATTTCTCCACGCTACGGAAGTCGCAGTACTTGCTCACGAACTCATCCATGAACTGCAGATCACATGGCAACACAGAATGTAAAACACGGACGTGTAAACCTATTTATTAGCTACTCCCTCCGTTTCTAAAAATAAGTTTTTTTTACACATTTCAATATGAACTGCATACGAAGCAAAATGAGTGAATCTATAATCTAAAATACGTCTATCTTTCCCTAATAATAAAGCACAGATTAACTTTGTCGGGTTCACCGTTATAATACGCTTTCTTCCCGTGATTTTACGCTTTCAGTTTTGAATTTAAAACATATTCAAGGTGGTACTAAATTTTGTGGCTGTCCTTGTTTGTTACGTCAATTTCGCCCGTCACGCTGCTCGTAGGCTTCATCCTCGATACAACTTTCCATACAGGCATATATTCAAGGTGGTACTAAATTTTGTAGCTGTCCTTGTTTGTTACGTCAATTTCGCCCGTCACGCTGCTCGTAGGCTTCATCCTCGATACAACTTTCCATACAGGCTGGGCTAAATCGCCTTACTGGGCTTTGGCCCGAAATCGGCCCAATCAAAAAATATGACGTGTAACCGAGATTAGGCAGAAATAAGCGTCTCCATGTGGGTCGAACTCCCAAAGTTGCACGTCAAGGCCCAAGGCTGCAACTGCAACCAACAGAACTAAGGCATCAGGATGCAAACAAAAGGTTTGTTTCTTTATAAATTAAGTACCACCTCGCTCCTTTGCAATCTGTTCTACCGATTTATATATGTTTCCTATTCAAAATCAATAAGCAGCCTGGACAATTAATGGTAACAAAGATGGCTGACAAAGATGTGTGGCATGACTAGCGGGCATAAATAAGGAAAAAGAGTGGCGTCATTAGCGGGAATAAAATATGGAAAGAGAGTTTCACAAAAAGAAAAATGAAGGAGAGGATAATGACCATAAGGAAGGTGAGCTCCCAAAAAAAGAAGGAGAGAAGCACTCTCTTGTAGAGAGGTATTATTACGTGGGCATAAATAAGGAAGGAGAGTTCCTTTAAAAAAGAAGGGAGATAATAATATGTTGCAAAGGAATTATATACGAGGGCATGATCAGTATACATAAATAAGGAAGGAAGGAGAGTTTGACAAGAAAGAAAGAAAGGAAGGTGTATGATATGACACAAAGCAATTACCCAGACATGGCATGCAATTAACTCAAATAGCTCTAGAGATGGCCTAACAGACCTTTTGGTGAGATTTTAAAATTGCTTCAATTTACAAATAATGCCTTTAAGATTTGAAAATTAGGGGGTCCTTTAGAGTCAGAATTGTCGTACAAAAATCGCTGACAGAACTCTTTTAGCGAGATTTTTTTTATGACAACTTACAAATAATGCCTTTAAGATTTGCTTATTAGTGGGCCTTTATCAAAAGCATTGTATCTATAGCATGCTTCTTAAAGTACAATTGGAAAAAGACTTCCTTGCCTATGAGCATTGCTACGCTCCGCAACGCATCTGGAGACGAAGCCACGTAAATCTCTCCTCATCCTAATTAATTTCTCTCCAAGCTGAATTCAAGGGTGGGCCCACACTAACTAACCACCCCCTCCCTAATTCAATCATGGGGCCCACACTAACTAATCTCACCCACCTGAATTCGCGTGAATTAACCACGCCCGTACAATTGATATGATTACTAATAAAATTTGATATGTCGCACGCTAGCCTCGCTAGCCAGGACCTCCAATGTCGGAACCAGATCGTCTGGCGTAGAAACAAAGTACTGCAGAGGGACGTAGATCATTTGCTACCGTCCCATACGCATCCGACGGTGGCCCGTGGAACTGAGCGAACACAGCGCAACAGTCGGCCCATAAAGGGATTGAGGACACAGAAACGGCGTGATATCTGCTCTTTGATATGTTTCTCAAAAAAGAAAATCTGCTCTTTGATCTTGTGCGCACGTGCAAATATTCTGGATCTCTCTTGCGGCCTTCCTCGTCAATAGCTTCGAATGTCATGCTCACAAATTCATTGGTGATATAATCTATTTACAACATGAATGATAGGCTCACAAATTCCTCTCATTTACATGCTCAGAGCATCAATGATCTGCTCGATATTCCTCTAACATATTTTAATTAAGATGGACGATATTTCTAAAAACTTTTTAAAAAAGTTCTAGGATGCTAATTTACAGTAGACGACGACCACGCATGCGTGGCCACCCTGGCCGGCCGCATCGCCATCCTTGTCTGTGCCGTCATCGTCGTCCTTCTAGCGGTAGAAGGACGCGGGACCGCGGCAGCCTTGCCCGACCGCCGCCTGGCGCTTGCGGAGCAGCCGCTCCGCTTCCTCCTGCACCGTGCGGAGCGTTGCATGGCGCCTTGGCCCTACCGTCATTCGCCAAGCGAACATTCCTCCTCAATCTTGCCGAGCTCCCATCGGTCGGCGGTGGCGGTGCGCGGCCGTCTCCGCGGTGCTTCCTCTACGTCCGCATCGTCTTCATCATCACCATGTCTCAGTCCGACACTGACCGTCTCGCTGCTGAGAAACTCGAGGCCGACAAGAAGGCCGCCGAGGACACCGCTGCCGCCACCGCCGCCGTGGCTTCTGCCTAGCCTACTGGAGGGTATAAGACGTTTATCCCGCTCCTGTTTATTTTCGCATTAGCAGTATTAGCATTATATGTAGATGTGTTTACTGTTTGTGTAGTACGTGCTTATCTAGATCAGAGTCGGTATGTCGTTAATTATGTTGCCATGGTACTAATGTTGCCATGGGTATAGATTTGACAAATACGTTTGCTAGATATAGAAAAAACGGTTCAACATCCCACCGACAAATAAAAACGAGGCCCACGGGTCGTCCCGTCTCGCCCTTGTCTCGGGTTCGTAGTGGAGGCATATCGCATCTTCCTTCGGCGGCGGTGGCGGAGAGCCATCCTTCGATGCCCTAGGCAGACTCACGACCCTCCGCGTGCTTGCGACGGCGACATGCCCCACCAGCCCTAGCGCTCGATACGCCCAAGAGTCGCGGCCGCTCCTCACCTGATGACCCTCGCGATCTAGATTTGGAGGAGGGGTGCCTCCTGTTCCGTCCCGTGCACCGGATGTGGAAGACGGATAGAGGAGCGAGGGAGGGGGCAAACATAGAGGATTCTGGCGGTGGTGCTGCTCAGAACGGTGGCAAAGGAGGATGCTACTTTGGTTCTGACCTGCAGCGGCCGGTGTGGCAGGAGATGGGGTTGGCTGCTAAAGTGGTGAAACATGGATTGTTGAAGGTACGTGTGATATAGATGTTTGGGTAATCTGTCGTCAGTCCTAACGGATGCTAATATGTGAATTTTGTAATATATCCTTATATTCTGGGCCATGATATATAAGCACTCAATAAAGCTATTCCGACATACTTTGATCGCCACCTTGCTTGGGTCATCATATAGACATGAGTATTTAATTGTTTAATTTTATCTAATTTATTCTGACAATTTTCAAATTTAATTTGATTGAGGACCTAAAACATCACCGCACTTTGACAATAGAATTGGAGTGGTCTCTTATATGTAGTTTGATGTCATAACTTCTTAAATAGGACATTGCAGACGGACAATGCTTTACTAGACATATTGGAGTTGGCTTTGCTAATCAACAAAGGAAGTGGCATGGGTTAAGGACTATTGCTAATCTGGTGAATTGTATTACCATTGTATGCTTCTCAATATAAGTGTCCAGCCAACTAAAATAAGTGTGGATCGGAATTTATTTTATGGGCCACTAAACCGAGTCCAGCCAACTGAACTAGCAAACAATCACATCACAAGTCACAAGGAGGGTTCGGTGTCACGATGGTTTTGCGGAATAGTCCCTGTAGTTTTTATTAATGAACCCGCACTTCATGGGGACACAGGATCGAGCAGTTTCCGTTTCGTACGTCGGCCTCCAGCCGGTGGTATGTTCCTGTTATGGGCCGCTAAAATAAGTGTGGATCGGAATTTATTTTATGGGCCACTAAACCGAAGAGTCCAGCCAACTGAACTAGCAAACAATCACATCACAAGTCACAAGGAGGGTTCGGTGGCTAATTAAATAGCACCACCTCGATTTTTTGCACTAAATTGTATCAACTTAAATATGTTTGCGAGTTGCCTGAGATATCAGCAAGCTTCCTCACGGACAGAGAAACAAGAGGAAAATCAGGGAACATACGCCCATGCTGATTGGGATGCAAATAAATGGATTTGTGGGCAGGTATACTTGATTGGCCGGAATCCTCGGAAATAGAGGGGCAAATAGCGAGGGAAGGAGGCGCGGCTGGCACAATGGAGGGACTCACTGGCGGGCGAGGCAAGGACGCGCGGCTGGCACACGAGGAGCTCCTGCGGTAGGCGCGGGTTGGAAGAAAGAGGGCAGGGCTACGAGGTTAAGCAAGCAGGTCGGGGTGCTCGCAGTGACCGAGAGGCGGCAGGCAAGGCATGCCGTGGGTGTGAGATCCTTGCCGGCGGTGGGGCAGGCCGTGGACGCACGGCTCAGCTGCACCTCCTGCGGTGGGTGACGGCGCAAGGGAGGGGGTCGGGGAGGAGGCAGAGAGAAATCGGGATCGAGCTCAGGGGCGACTAGGGTTAAGGAGGTTGGCTGGGCCTTGGGCGAAAAGACCGACTGGGCTGGGAGGAGGAAAAGAAAGGTGGGCTGGCCTTGATTTAAAAAATAGAAGGGGGTTTTCTTCTATTTTTTGAAAAACATATTTATTTGGAGGCCAATAATAATTGAGTTGAAAGTTTTCATGTGGCCTCCCTGAATTTGGCATGGAATTAAATATTTAGAAACAAAGGGATTTAATTTGCAAGTGTCTTTAAGGGTAATTTCCAAATAATGAAATAATTTATTTGAGCTCTCTAATAATGTTGGCAAGATATGTTGTATGGGTTATAAAGAGAACCACCATGTCAATTCCCTCATTTTAAATAGATCAAATATCTATGCAATTTCATTTTTTGGAATATCATTTAATTAAATGTGAGTGTGAACTGCGTGATAGCATGTTAAAGTATTTAATCCAGAATTCATGGTATATGCACTTCATCAATTTTCTAAATATGTACGATGAGGGTGAAGTAAGGTAAGTGCTTCTTACCACCAACGATTCAGATATAATGCACTCCCAGGAACTACGCTCCCCTGTTTCAGTTTGTTGAGCCTATCTCATTATATTTTTTGTTTGTAAGTCCTACTTTTATTTCTTTCCCTCATATGTTTACATTATGTGAAACATTCAATTCTTGCATGCAGTGATTAAATAGAACTCACCATGTAACATTTCTACTCATTCAATGTGTCACGACATGCATCCACCGCAATTAATGGAGATTAAAGCATGATATGCATTTCTCCTACATATCGGCATGCGCCTCCCGGCCTCCAGGGATGTTGTCATGCCGCGTTCATGGGCGTTTTAGTGGAAACATCAATTTTCCCCCGTAGCAACGCACGGGCATATGTGTTATATATCTCTCCCTAATAATAAAGCACGGATTGACTTTGTCGGGTTCACCGTCACAATACGCTTCTTCCCATGAATTTACGTTTTCAGTTTTTTTCACCTATATTATTTTCTACATCCGAGGTGATACTATTGCTTCTTACCATCGAAATTCCGTCCGCTCAGATCGAACACAAGCGACCTACAGCATATTGGGCTTCAACGTGTTCGGCCCAACAAACAAATCGAACGAAGAGACCGATTAGAAGACGAATCACAGGCCCAAAACAAGACAGATCCGAACACGTCCTCCACTCCTAAGTCGGTCAACACGCACGTTCTTCTCTCATCTCCCACCCCGCAGAAAAATCCAACCTCCACGGATCCATCGCCGCCACCATACCAAGATCCGGCGAGAGAGCGATCGTCCCGGACGTGGGCGACCATCTGGAACATGGAGCTTCCATGAAAACGCTCGGTGTCATGGAGGGCGAGGTCAAGGTCCGCTACCTCGGCCACGAGCCCACGATCTCAACTGGAGCTTGTCGAGGCGGATGTTTTGCGAGCTGCTGGCGCGCCGTGTGCAGCCCCAGCGCCAACAATAGCCCGATCATCCCAGCAGCCGAGGTAGCCAACCGGCTTGGCCTTTGCCCTCGCCGCGCCGCCGTCGAAGTGCGCAGCCGCGGTGGAGTAGCTCTACAGGGCGGCTGCACGGAGGCCGGCAGAAGCTTGTGAAGAGCCATGACTGTGATCGATAGCAGCAATCGCGATTTTGAATTCTTCTTTTGTTTCCCTTTGAGTTGATGGGGGCTAGATGTACTTCAGACAAAGCTTCAACAAGGAAGAGCGGAAGACCACTAATACTTTTTAGTATTGGATGATGTAGTGTACTATCTATCTATCCATTCAAGAAAATTGATGGCGATGGAATCCGCGTGTGTGCGTGTGTGGCTGTGCCTCTGGTCGCTCGATGGTTTTTCGGGTTCCATAAAGTAAGAAACTGTTGGTCCTATTCTGAATTCTAATAATGTTGATCACCAGGGAGAGGGAGATCAGAGGACGGATGGAAGGGATGGCGACAACGTTATATTCGAAAGGGAATAACGCTGGAATACCTTGCTATTGCTACCTGTCAGAGTGCATAATTATGAAGTAAATTACTCGGCACTGCTTAGTTGCCAAACTTGACAGTTGCTAAGACCTTCTGTCGACAAGATACACAAACATACAATTCCATGGTAAGTTAACGTCTTCTGATGGATTTTGTTTGCCTTTCTTGACAAGAAAACTATAACTATTTGCTTATAGTTTATCAAAGGTAATCTGCCAACGACATGAGAAGTATGTTCATTGATTTCACGTGGACTAACTTACTGGATGATTTTATTCATTTCTTATAACTTCACTCAAATAATTCTCCCTATATTTTTGGGTAATTCATTTCATCCAATAGTTGATAGTTGCTTCATTATTACAAAAATTGATCGGACCAGGAAAAGAGATCTTATGATATTTTTTCGTTATTACAAAAAATTCATCAGAGAGAAAAATAAATCTTATCTGATAGTTTGATCTTTTCCCCATTATCTGAGAAAAGTTCTCCCTAGATTGCGAATGCAATCGTGGCATGAGATTGTTAAGAGTGAAGACATGCATATGGGTACTTTCCACTGGCACATCACTCTGTAATGAAAAGAATAGCATCATATTTTATTTACCCAACTATTGTTCTTCAAAACTAATCATATTATTTGCTTTCTACAGGTACTATGTAGAGTATTCAAAGAGGTCATCTTCATGAAGCTAGGAGAGGATAGACATTAGGAAAAATGAGAGATGAGGTGAGTTTTTGTTGTTCACCATCCAATTCAAGCATCACACAAATTAAGCATTACTATTCAAAGGATGCAGAGTTAACCCGTTCATCCTTTCTAAAGGAATTAATAAGTTAAAATTTGTGTCCCGTTGCAACGCACGGGCTCTTTTGCTAGTATACATTTATATATAGTCCTTATAGAAATCTATAAAAAGACGTATATTTAGGAACAGGGGAGTAGTATATAGCACCGTACGATCGTCCGATTGTCGTGCAGGTTGTGTGTAGTAGTCAGTGCCGTGGTGTCAAACAAGCTGACGTCGTGGGTGTAATTCTTGGGCGCGCCGGCGGCCTCCCTGGCGCGGTAGTACTCCTCCACGGACCGCACCATCTCCTCCTCCGGGGGCAGCGTTCTCTTGCCGGACAGCACCTGCGCCACCCATTTCGCCTGAGCCTCAAAGAACCAAGGCGCAAATACCTGCAACCAAATGCATGTTTTTGTACGTGACGTAAAGAACAAGCGCTGTCATGATCGACGATCCCGACCCGAGGAGTATCGTCAAGATGTAATGCAACGTCGCTAACTCGCCTCGCCTACCAACAGGTTCACGTACCTTTACGGGTATACCGACGAAGGAGAGCGACGGCGCCAGCGACGGCGGGAACACATGCTCGAAAAGCGGGCCCACGCAGTTGTCGTCGACGGTGACCGCTCCCTCCGTATCCAGGAACGGGAAAGAGTAATTGAACCCTGTGCAGTAGATGATGGTGTCGGCGAGGATACTGGAGCCGTCGCCGAACACCACCCGCCCGTCCTCGCACAGCCGCTCCACCTGATTAACGTTGTCGGATCAATCATTTCGTTTTGAATCCATGTGGAGAACTGGAGATCGACATGACTAGAGCACGAAAAAGAAAAGACTAGTACGTACGTGAAGTTGTAGGTGCAGGCTGGCGCTGTACTTGGAGAGCACCTTGGCGAGCTCCTGGGTTACCTCCTCCATGGACTTGGCGACCAGGTGCACCTCCTTGGCGACCCTGCGGACCTCCATGGCGATGTCCTTGCCGCTCGCGCCGCACCCAACCACCACCACCACCTCGTCGCGGAACGGCTCCGGCACCCTGTACGAGTGGCTGTGCACCTGCCTCCCCCTCCACACCTCCATGCCTACGATGCTTGGCAATCTCGGCTGCGAGTAGTGGCCGTTGGCCACCACGACGGCATCGAACTCCTCCTCCACCTCCTCGGCACCATCGGACTTGCCGAGATCGACGGACCTCACCATCCATTGCCGCGTCGGAATCGGACCTGGCGCCAAGGCGACACGCACGACGCCGGTGTTGAGCCTGACGAGCTCCATGAGCCCGAACGCGTCGCAGAAGTCCTTGAGGTAGAGGTACACCTCGCGGTGACCAGGGAAGCGGCGGACGTCGCGGCCGTCCTTGGGCGCGAACTGGAAGTCGGTGAACCCCATGGTCTCCCGGGCGCTGATCAGGCGGAGGGACGCATACATGCTGCCGTGCACCTTCACCGGCGCCGCCGCGGCACCGAGCGGGTCTGCGCCGTCAGTCATCGGATCGTACCGCCACTGCCCGCCCACGTCGCCGCTCTGCTCCAGCACCGTCACGTCGTGGCCCTCCCGCCGCAGCTCGCGGGCTGACGCCAACCCGGCCATCCCGGCCCCGATCACGCATACCTTCTGCCGTTGCAATGGCTTAATGTCGTCGTCGCAGACCATGTCTATTTTCATTTTCGAGACGTCGCGCCGTGGAGGGAGTGATTGAATTGTTTGATTTGTCAAGAACTCAGTCGCATCGTTTGCTTCATTTTATGCGCATTCTAGCTCGGTCAGATCAACCACTCCACCCACTGAGCTGTAGAAATAAAAAGTACGGGTGGTGCAGTGGATGCATGAGTAGACGTCCCCCAGTTATTATTTAACAGAAAATACTACTGTATCATTAGCTGGTAGCCTGGTATGACCGACAGAGACCAAAATATTTAGGTAGGTGCTCATCGGGTCATCATTGAAAACTAAAATAACTGGCATGCGGTGGTCGTGGAACCCAAACTGCATAGCGCACGCAGCGCTAGTGGGGCTGCTTAGCCATTTGTATTTTGCTCATCGCCACCTTTTCTATCATTGCTGATACAACTACTCAACTTTGATGTTTCTCACCATATTATTAATAGTCTTACTAAATCTTAGTCGACCGAGACATGGTTAACCTCAGTAAATGCTATATGCGTGAGATTTTCGAACCGTGCACAAAAAATTCTTTTTCTTTTTTGCATGTTATGTCACCGGACCGAGACTTGGTTAAATCTCAGTCGATTGAGACCTAGTCACATCCTATTATTAATGTTGTTTAACTTTGAACATAGTTGAGCCAAGTTTTTTAGATGCATGGTTTTATTCCCCGAAAATGCTAATGAGCCGACTTGCACACGCTCTAAAATTCAATGACAACTTTTCCATTCTTCAAGTTCATACTCTTCGAGAAGAGCTAGCTTCCCATATAAACGTTGATGCTTTCAAAACCGACCTAAATCGTTTTTCGCTATTCTTTTTATAGACAAAAGGTTTCATATCTTGCCCTTTTTTTGCAGCGTGTATCCCACCTGGGGGCGTTGTCGTGAAGCTTAGGTGTCATAGAGCATAGCGGGGGCATTGCACTTAGTTTTCCCTGTGCTTTTTTTAGTAGACTACTCGTATGCGTACTGAGTGATCCGTTTATCTTGGGACCGGTACTGTATGAGGGCTACCTCATCATCTTGTATCGATTGGTCCCATACTTTGTTCAGATGTTGTTGATTTATATATAAAGCAGGATGGAAAGCCTCTTTCACGAGAGCAGTTATGTGAAACGATTCAGATTTAATAAAAATAAGTCACAACTAATGAGTCAAGATTTAGGTCCGCCAGTAGTGTTGTTGTTCGAATGACAAACATATACCACCGACGGATCGAGAATTAGTCCCCTTAGTGTTGGTAGCCTCCACAATGACAGTCAAATATTTGGGCCCATTAAAAAACATTACAATTATTTGTTCATATTCCAACCAAATTCTATTATTCTAGTGCATTCCAAATAATCGCTTTTTATAAACAGTTTTTAGATTATTTATGTGTCATTTGAGATTGTTTAAGAATCATGAATAACCAAACAAATTTAAATGTTACAATCGGATTTGAATCAGTTCAGAAACATTTCATAGAGACTTCGCACAAATTTTGATGACTTCATTCATATCACTAATATAGATTTCATAAATACTAGCACAAATTTTACTTATTTCAGTTATACTTCAATCAAATTTAAAAAAATTGAGATTTCCCACAAATTGTTAATATCTCAATCAATTTAGAAATATTTTATATAAGTACCAACTATTCCATTGTTTCAAAAACTTTACAAGTATATTTCTCAAGTATGGACACAAAGTTCAGTTATCGAATTCATAAAGATACATTGGTTCTACATAAAAAGCTACTCATGTCTCATTTTCATAATGCAACGGAGAGAAAAAAAATGGAAGGGAACATGGGGAGACCCAAAACTTGAATTCCAAGACTCAAAAAGTCGCACTCCCTTTGTTTTCATTACCTCTTAGTATTGTTCTAAGTCAAATTTTCCAAAATTTAACCAAGTTAGAACAATAAACATTTATAATAACAAATCTATGTGATGTGAAAATATATTTAATGATATTATTTGTATGGTAGATGTCAATGATTTTTTCAAAAAGCTTGGCCAATAAATCATAAAATTTTACATAAGATGAAGTTATTATTCATGGTAAATTATAACGAAAAGAGTACCTGACGTTCACCCATACTCCCTCCTTTCTGGTTTATAGGTCCTGCGCGTATCTCTAGGTCGGTCTAATACTATGAGTTATATATCACAAAATTTATGCCGTTAGAAAATAGACATTTAAGTTTCTAATTCTATAACTTTTTAACTTCCCCCACAATGTTGTACTAAACCCACATCAATTCATATGGATTGGAGGAAGTAATATATAACTCAGATTATGTTGATCAAATCATCAACCTTGGGATGCACATGGGCCTAATAAACTAAAAAAGTAGTACTTACTAAGCAGGAACCACAGACCTGTTTGGATTTAGCCTACAAAGACACTGCCAATGCATGGGCGCACAAAAAATTGGCGCACCCTTCTTTGCCCATCCGGATCTCCCCATCCGTTGGCGTGAAAGTCAACGGAAAGGCTGGGGTTGCCAAGACTCGCCAAAAATTCGATATCAACTGACCACTTTCCCGCATAGTTTAAAAAATAGAACCGCTGATCGAACCAGCGAGGCCCGCCGGTTCAGGTTTTTACTGTTCGAATCATCGGTTCACCGGTTCGATGTACGGTTTTTTATACCATAAATAATACATTTTGTGTAATAATAAATAGATGTAAAATCAATAATGTACATAAAATTGAAAAGAAAGTTGGCCGACCAAGATGGCTATTGGGTCAAAGGTGTAACTCATGCACCTATATCTAGCATCCTCTGTTTGAACTAGATGACCCGTTGCGCCAATGGCGCAAAGGCCGAGTGTAAGCCAAGTATTGTAAGAGTGCGTATATATGGATGTTTCAAAAGCATACCACACAGCAGACTAAGCAGCAAATAACGCACAGGATGGTCTTAGGATTACATAAGATGCAAAAAGGATGATAAACACAGAAGTCTTAGTAGACATCTATACTAATGCTAAGTTATATAACAAGGTGATCTTGCAACTTGTTTATATTGAGTAGACGATCAGGCGCAGTCCCTTGAAAGTGCATTTGAAGGCGAAAGCATATGCTTGACCTTTCTTCATGTGCGCCTGACGGAAGAAGTCGCTCCGGCCTCTAGTGATGGTGACCCTTTTGTCAACACCCTTGATAAAGCGGGTTGTGACAGCGGTAATCCCGTCTCCAGTAGTGATTGGCAGTTTACCATGGTCAGCATCCATGTGTGGAAAAAGAGAGCCCATAGAAAAGTGAACCCCAAAGTATTGTAAATGACATTAAAGGCTAGTTAGTATATCATTTTATTCGATGCCATGGTATGAAATAGGACAGAGCAACTGCAAAGGATTACCATCCTTTTGCCCACTGTAGCAAACGTTTCCGTCGTGTGGCACATATAGTAGCGATCAGGTGTGGTGGTGCTGCGGATGATCTTTCGCGGTCTACGAACATTATGTCTGTAGAGCTCAACTGTGTTGCCCTACACAACGTGGCGACTAAACTCATCTAGGTGGTGGATGCTAGGCTCACCTATGTTAAATTGTACAAAGTTATACCATTTAGCAGTTGTTGCAAGAGTTGTTGGAATGAGAAGAGTAATGTGGCTCTTACCACGTAGAATGGACTTTCCAGGCTTTAGATTGATTTTGTTGCCTTTGAACTTTTGGATTGAGTTTCCTTTGCGTGGGCGATGAATGTACTCGAATGGCTTGTTGTGCTTGCGACACATCGGTTCGGATGTGACGAATAGATAAGGTGATCATGATAAGAGTTTGGAACACAAACAGAGGACAACATAAAGAAACAGAAGACCTATTGAATCCGAAAACACATTTCATTTAATTGGATGGTAAATTAGATTGTGTGTATCAGTGAAAAATAGAAAAGGCTATTTATCGTGTATAATCAGTGAGAAGCAGTAAGCATTGCGTGTACATGTAACAACAAATAAACCAGAGCATTAATGAATAGCAAACAGAACACCTATTGGTCCCTGGAATAAGTTTGTTTTATTAGATTGTTGATCAACTTGCATGCATATGTGTTAATTAAAAAAGAGACTGATCAAATAGCACGCATTAGTGAAGAAGAAGCAATATTCTTTCCGATGTACAAACAATTATAAGTAATCACTGGCTGTGTCTACCTCCTCTTGTTTAACTGCTGTCATCTTGAAAGTAGTGGAATAATTAAGCTGATTTATCTCGCTGTGATTTCAGTTGGCATGTTTAACAGTGATTCATGTGTCTTAATATAGTGAGACTGGTTTTATTGGACCTAATTTCACAGGCCATTAGTATGAAATTGCTAGTGTATCAGGACTGGACATAAGATGGCTGTGTATGTACTGTATCAGGCAAAAAGCGACAGCGAGCTAAATATTCAAACCATGCATATGTGACTGATTTGTGATTTGTAACGAAGTACAACCTACAATCTCTCTTTGATCCGAAGACATTTCTTTTTCACGGTTTGTGCGGCAACGAAGTTCTTCATGATAACACATGCATAAGTGAAAAATACTACCGATTTGCACAGCACCATGCAAAACGGCTCTACTGCCCCTTGGCAAATTTGCAATTCTGTTCAAATCTTCTGCTCCGTGGTTGACTGCTAGTCCTTTTTTTGGCAAACTCCGAGCCCTGCCCTCCCAAGGAGGGGGGCTCCCTGCTTTCATTAAAACCAGAACCAAAAGGCTCCACCAGGATTACAATTTGAGTAACATGACAAACCTCAAAGATAAAGAAAATTACAGTCATGCCCTTAAGATACGTGTGCCGAGGGACAAAAACACACGCCAATAGTTGCTTCACGGACTGCCACCAGGACCCAGAACGCCAACAACGTGTCTGGCATCCTTGGTTCCATCGACCAGTTCTTCATCCGGTTCCCCTCCCCCTTACTCATGTTGAAGTGAAGTGAGAAAGCACCAGGAGGAGGTGGACGAGGGCACCTTGGGCTCCATCTTCGTGGGCGGCTCACGCTGCAGCTTGGCGCCAGAGCGGCTCCCACTAGCTCCATCTGCATCTCGGCGGCCCGGCAGCTCGGAGGCGCAACAGCTCCATCTGCATCTCAGCGGCCCGGCAGCTCCCACTGCAGCTCGGAGCTGCGGAATCGACAAATGGGGTCGCCGTTGCTCGTATCAACGAGCCAAATCCTTGTAGTTGCCACTGTCGCTCCCTGAAGCTGGTGACTTTCCACAGCATGGGAGGCTCCAACAATACCATAACGGGCGCTGTTGCTGCTCAGGTACACACTAACCTCCTTCGGTGTTTGATGAATCTGTAGAATTTTTGTGAGCTCTTTAGCTTCATCTCCACCGATAGTTGTGACCCTCACCGCTGCAAAATCCCAACTTAGTTTACCCTTGCAACCTTAGCTCATGGAAGCCATCATCAAGGACGGGTACATGGGCCTGGATAATACCTAACTGATCTATGATGAAAGAAAAGACATGAAAATCCAGTACACATCATCAGAAGCTTTAATTTATCAAGAAAAACACATTTATAGAATTTCTAATTAGCTCAATTTATAGTAGAAATAAAAATAAATCACATGTTCAAATGAATGAGGAGGGCTCAAGACCCCGAATCAGATGTGAAAACCGAGACTGAGATAAATTAGAACTGACACCTATTTACAAGTGTCCCAAAGTAAGTGTCGGCGAGTACTAATTTTGACACTTATCTCATGCAATTGATTTTCCCTAAATCAAAGAAGAAATAACACAGGAAGTACGTAAAGTCCAGGCTGGTCAAGTCTCCAGTGACAACCGCTATGTGGCAACTAATTACGTATTTGAAGCTGGTCAGCCTGCCTCATGTTTATTGATTCTCGGTATAAATACGTAATTAGTTGCCACCAAGAAGAGCCAAAATGACTCAGTCCCAACCAAACCAAGTTTCATCCACCATCAGATCAAGCAACCTCTGATAAAGAAACCAAACCTGTGAAATAAACCAACTATAAAATTTACATGAATCAAAATTTTAGGCAAACAAAAGATTAATTTCTTACTCGAGACAATATCGATATTGGGCAAGTCCATTTTATAAAAAAAAGAGAAATGTGAACTTTTAAAATTACATCCACGAAAATAATAAAATCATACTCATATTTACCTAAAAGGTTCTCAAAATAAAACCATGTCTGATAAGCCTTGTGCTGCGTATGTGCAGTTCATCAAGAATTTAACAAAACTCTTGAAAAGACAACTAAAATGAGAAAGTTATGAATCCTTGGGGATGTAATGGAGGGAGGCGAAGAAGGAAGGGAACTTGCCAACATTTCAAAAATTCCAGCAATTCCATATTCTGGGTTGAGCGAATGGAGAAACCGTACATGTGTAAAATGGCAGAACTATAAGCCCTCATGACAGTGGTGAAATAAGAGAACATGACAACATATCATCAAGTCTACAAATTCAAAGTAATGACAAAGAAAAAGATAAGTCGATGAACCTTGTATAACTGTCAACAAACCTTTCAGAACATTTTCTTGCTTTCGACAGAACGGACCGCTGGATAAATATGACTCTTTGACATTGACCCTCTGGTTGCAAAGAATTTTATCCGATGTCAAAATTTAACCTACAACTTGCTAGTAAATCAATATGAATGGAGAACAAGAGCAGCATAAAAAAATCTTGCTTTCGACCAGAAGGACCGCTAGATAAATCTGACTCTTTGACATTGACCCTCTGGTTGCAAAGAATTTTATCCGATGTCAAAATTTAACCTACAACTTGCTAGTAAATCAATATGAATGGAAAACAAGAGCGGCATCAAAAAAGTTCTTGCTTTCTACAGGAAGGACCGCTGGATAAATATGACTATTTGACATTGACCCTCTAGTTGCAAAGAATTTTATCCGATGTCAAAATTTAACCTACAACTTGCTACTAAATCAATATGAATGGAGAACAAGAGCGGCATAAAAAATAACTCTGATTCAAGAGTACCACAAGGAAAATGGCAGATACCCTTTGTGGATGCATATGAGCAAGACTAACAATTACGGCTTACCACAACATGTATTTCTCCAGGCAAATAGGATACTGACAAGCCCAACAAAAGCACATGCGACTAATTAGTACATATAACTGAACGATGATGTTTTAATGTGAGAAGAACAGGCTGAAAACCGATATTATGAAGTGATGTCAAAATCAATAGAGAGAACACAATACCTTGACATGTTGGGATTATGTCTTGTCTATAGGCTAAAGATTTTGATGCAACATCAACCAAATCTTGTTGCTGCTGATCAAATGCCTGAAAACAATGTGTTATACAATTAGTCTGGTGTACTCCAAGATAGTATTTTAACCTGGTAAGATAAAGATACTTACCATTCGCATATATGCAATGCGCTTTTCCATAATATGTTTCTCATTAAGTATTGTGGCTTCGAAATACAAGACATCAGACCAAGAGAGTCCAGTTAGATTTTGTGGATGCATACCGAAAGTGAAAACAGAGCACGTGGAAGGGGGTAAAAAAGGTAATGTAATATTTTGTATGCAGTATGCATAGTACCTTCACTGGATAGTCAACAAGAGGTCTTCTTAAAAGTGCAATCTCTTCTTATTTAACCTTAGCAAAAAGCCTGTGGGAGGAGGGAAATATCTTCATCAGGAACATTAGATCCCATATGCTTGAGAGTACAGAGCAAGTGAATTATACACCTCCATACCTTGCCTAGCTAGTTGATCCTGGTATCATACTCTCCTTTGCAGTGCCTGAAAGGAAAGGCTCTTTTCTGTATCACATAGCTCTTCAGGCAAAAAGTTAATGTTGAGGGTAACAATGGCCTGATGATAATATTTTACAGTGGCAACTGCTTGATAAATAATTAAATGATTATAAAAAAATGAAGTTTACAGAACCCATTTTATGCCATTGACAACCCTTAGAAGAACAACGAATAATCCAATAAAAAAAGAAAATAAGATAAACTGATACAAATGAAATACTCCGATACAAAGAAAGAAAATAAGAGGGAGTACATGGTAGAACCAGGGGTCCTACCAGACCTGCTCCGGAGGTTGTAGGGGAAGGATGGAGTGGGACGGGGCGTTGATCGGGCGCACCGGCGGCTGGGCGCCGTCGCGTCGGAGGGAGATGGCGGCGGCGGCTAGGGTTAGAGGCGGCTAGGGTTCCGGCTCCTCTGGGAGCCGGGCAATAGGGATAATAATATTCTTATTGCTTAATTCCAAAAAGAGTCTTACAGCCTATATTTATAACCTAGATAACTTGCATAAGAATTAACCTAAGATAACTTGTGGGCTAAGATTGCCCGGTGGGCCTAGCTAAACCGGCCATAACACTTCTCCCCGCCTGCACAAACAGCTCGTCCTCGAGCTGTAAGGTGGGGAAGCGCTTGCGGAACTCCTCGAGGCGATCAACCAGCGTCAAACACCTTCTCGACAGCTGGGGCGGCCAGGTCGGCGGCGACGGTGTCCTCCGGAATGTAGTCTGCAACCTCCAGGTAGAAGAGTCGAGGGCAGGCATGGCCGGGCGTGTAGGGCTCGTCGCAGTTGAAGCACAACCCTTGGCGGCGACGCTCGAGTAGCTCAGCTGAGGTGAGCCGGCGGAACGGGCGCGCCGCGGTCGCGGCGAGGGGTGCCGCAGAAGCCTGCGTAGGCCGACCTTGCACGGAATCCGGCCCGGGAAGCGACCCAGCGGTCCGGGACGGTGATTCCTGCTGGATGGCCACCGCGCGGCGCTCGAACGCGCGGGCGCAGTACATGGCCGACTGGAGATCCTGGGGTCCCCGAAGCTCCACGTCCACGCGGATGTGATCCGGAAGTCCACCGACAAAGAGGTCGACCCGCTGCTGCGCCGTCACACCCGACGCATGGCATGCCAGGGCCTGGAAATGGTCGGCGTAATCCTGCACCGTGGAGGTGAAGGGAAGGCGGCCGAGCTCTGCCAGGCGGCTCCCGCGAACCGGAGGCCCAAAGCAAAGGAGGCAGAGCTCGCGGAAGCGCTCCCAAGGAGGCATGCTGCCCTCGTCCTGCTCGAGGGCGTAGTACCAGGTCTGGGCTGCACCGCGGAGGTGGTAGGATGCCAGGTGGTAGGATGCCAGCCAAGTGCGCTCCGACGCGAGCGTGCGCTGGCCACGGAAAAACTGCTCACACTGGTTGAGCCACTTAAGCGGGTCCTCTGTGCCGTCATAAGTGGCGAAATCGATCTTGGCGAACCGTGGCGACGTCTGGGTCGGCGCGCCATGGCCGACCGGCTCGGTGGGGCGGAGCAGTGATGATGACGGCGCCCGGTCAATGGTGGGGAGGCCGTCGTAGGCGAGGGTGCCCTCGAGCTGGGCAGGGGCGGCGCCGGTGGTTGCAGCGTCGGTGGCGGAGGGTGGGCCGGCGCGTCGGTGGCCGCGGGGGACGGCGGCTGTAAATACCACAGAGGGCCCGCGGCCGGAGTGGACCCGCCGGGGTGGCCCATCGGGAACGGCAGCAGCGGCAGCCCGGTGCAGGCCGGCGCGGAGAACGGCGGCTGCAGAGGGCCGGTGGCCCCCGCCTGCGGCGTCTGCTGTAGCGGCCACGGAGCCGCTGAGGGCGCCGGCGCCAAGTGCCAGAGGGGCGCCGCGGCCGCCGGTGGCCCGCTCGGTGGAGCCGGCGCAGCCGGCGTGGATGGAACCGGCGCGGGCCAGACCAGCCACGGGGCTGGGGCGGGCGGGGCAGCCGCGGGTGGCACCGCAGGCGCTGGCGCGGCCCACTGCGGCCAGGCCGGCTCTGGAGCGGACGGCGGCGGTAGCGCCGGGTATCCTCCGGCGAGGGCCGCGGGCACGAGTACCACGGAAGAGCCGGCGGTCCGGAGGGCACGGGCGGCGGGAGCGGCGGTGACGGCCCGTACGGGCTGGCCAGGTAAAGCCGGATGCCCTGGACCGCGACGACCAGGTCGTTCAGGACACCGGCCATGGCCTCCGGGGAGTATTGGGCCGGGAGAGTCGATGGAGCTGGCGGCGTAGTGGTGACGGGGGGTGGCAGCAGGCCGGTGGGCGCGCCGGAGATGAGATCCAGCAGCGCCGACGGAAGGGCCAGCTGCCCCGTGGCGATCGCAGATGACGCGGCGGCGGTGGTGGTGGTAAGGGGCAGCAGCGGTGGTGGTGGCGGTGAAGACATGGTCGAAACCCGGGTACCTGATACCAAATTGGTAGAACCAGGGGTCCTACCGGACCTGTTCCGGAGGTTGTAGGGGAAGGATGGAGTGGGACGGGGCGTTGACCGGGCGCGCCGGCGGCTGGGCGCCGTCGCGTCGGAGGGAGATGGCGGCGGCGGCTAGGGTTCCGGCTCCTCTGGGAGCCGGGCAATAGGGATAATAATATTCTTATTGCTTAATTCCAAAAAGAGTCTTACAGCCTATATTTATAACCTAGATAACTTGCATAAGAATTAACCTAAGATAACTTGCATAAGAATTAACCTAAGATAACTTGTGGACTAAGATTGCCCGGTGGGCCTAGCTAAACCGGCCATAACAGTACACACTGAACGCATCCCTGCCTGCCCCTGAGTATATCCGCATGCTGAGTAATACACCACACACATCATGAAGTAGGAGGTGAAAAGATGCAGCGATTGGAAACTGCAAGTAGACAGAAAAAAGTTGAAGCATTACGGACCAAGGAGCGCTAAAAAAGCCTCATTACGCTGGACAAAAGAAGTTTCAGTCTGGAGATTTGTCTGTAACCCCTCCCCCAACTATACCCCTGTACATTTGCGTTAAGAGTCTAAAAAGTTTGATCTGAACGAATGAATATCACTGGGGAATATTTAAAACTAAAATATGCCTGAATAAAACAAGGTGAAAACATGATCTACTGACTCATTGCCTATCTGGCAGAAAAACTGAAAATAAAATGGAGAAAACACAGAAAAGCAAAGATGACAGGCTACACAAAACTCAGGAAAAACTAAATCTACACTGGTACAGTTCACAATTAGTTATGCCACAAAAAAACTGATTATCCCAAAAACTGATTGCTGAACCTACAAAAACAAATTGCCCCATAATATAATCCCAACCTTATTTTGCATAAGATAAAAGTAGACAAACAACATCCCCACCGAGCATAAAACCTGATTCCCTGCAGAAACAAAAAACTAAAATGAAGAAAACTGAACTGACACATCCATCAAGGCCTGCAGTTTACAAAAAAAAAAGGATGCGCATGTCAACCGTTTCTTCGACCATTGTTCATTTAGCAAATTAGGCCATGTAATCCATGACCGTCTACTCGTGTATTTTCTCAACCAGCCTAGGTTTTCTTGACCCATACTTCCTTTCCATTCAGGAGCCACAAGCTTTACCCAAATTTTCACATACAAATAAATAATGTTTACCCAGTCATAATGTTCTGGGCATTTTTCGGTACTACAGACAGAATGCTCGGTCAGCAGAAATGTGGCTACTTGGGCACAAGTAACAATAACAGAGACTAAATTACAGTCCGAAGTCAAGTCACCAGTACACTTATGTTGACACAGATTTTCATGCATTATAATCATAAGAGTATTACTGCAACTCATTCATAATACACCTTAAAGAGATGGTAAGCACCGGCGCAAGAACGGCATAGACGCGAGCGCAACAGGTGACGAGCTCACAACAAAGGAGAGCACAACACTTCTTTGGGAATAAGATGCAGTGACATATCCTATTTGTATTTTGAACATGAGCCATTGATAGAAGTATTTGGGAGCCAAGAGCAATCAATTCACCCTAATCACCTGGCTGCAATAAGCATAAGCACAATTCAAAATATTGAACGGGTGATAACCGAATAAATACCACTTCATTATTCCTTTACTAACCGAAGCAAAAAAAATATATCTCTTGCTTCTCCCTTCTTGCCGTCACACAAATAGGGTGCACACAGCCCAATTTGTCAAAACATGTTCTGCGTCCATTGAATTCAAGAGGAGGCAAGGAAATTGAGGGAGCAAGAGACACTGCAGAAGCTAGTACCTACGGAGCAGCAGCACCATTCCAACCATCTCATCGCCGCCTTGAGCTTGAGGGAGGAGGGCCAGGGGCCTGGCATCGCGGGCCGCGCATGCTCTTCCTTCTTGCCGCTGTCCAGCGCTGCCACACCAAGCACGACCGTCGGAGCCCCGGTGAAGAGCGAGAACCTGCCAACCTCTGCGTCCAAGTGGGCGTTGAGCCCTGAGACAGAGCGGCGCATCCTCGGCGTTCTGCTTGACGCCGCCAAACAATAGCCGGTGGAGAGGCGACGACCGACCAGCGCCACCACTGTTTTCAGGTAAAGCTAGTGGAAATAGCATCCAAAGCATCAGGAAACACCCTGATTGCGTACTGAAAGTACAAAGAAGAACAATCACTTCTAAAGCATATATGGCTTTCTTTTGTAGTACCAGTTCCAAGACCACAATTACCTGCTCAACTTCAGGATGCCGATCCGCTGCAGCTTCAACAACAATTGAGCAAGATATTTCTGCTGAGCCACCACCATACACAATTGAGTTGTTGATGATCAGATTCCTTGCAACACACAGAGCATCATGAATACTTCGCTTGGTCTCCCCATCATCCTTTTGTTGCCTGTGCAATAAACAAGAACACCAAAGATACCAGTATCCATCAGTTTAGATATGACTTAAATGCATACTAAGACTGGAAGAAACAGTCGACCTTGGTGTTTCTCAGATATTTTGAGGACTTCAAATCTTACAATCCTAAAAGTAATAGCACACAACTAAATAGTAAAGATTTCTTTAATGTTCTGATATTACTGTAAATATGTTCAACAACAAAATTGCCCAAATATCATGAACAACAGAGATGCACTTGAAGTAACACACTATTGTAAATATCCATAATAAAAGCTCACCTCTTCAAACAAAAGAAGAGGCATAAATATCAAAATCTTCCCTGAGTAGTCTTTCCCCTCAGATATTTACACAAACAACTATTGTGCACATCTACAACCTCTCAATATGGGACAAAAAAAATGTTGTAGATCGGGGGCGAGGCTAGGAAGAGATGTTGCTCAAGGCTGCTATACCTACGGATGCTGGGTGGTGCGCCGGTGCCGAGCATATCCACCCCAATCCGCTGCAGGGACAATTCAAACTGCGAATCATGGTGGCTTCCCGTGCAACCCCATATCTTCATGGTTTGCTGCTCCAAACCTGAGCAATCCCCAAATCCTCAGCAGAGAAGGAACGCCGTCCCTTGGCTCATGGCTCGCCTATTGCCGGCCTTCTGCATCTTTCCTCCATCCCACTGCCATGGGCCTCTGGTCGCCATCACCATCATCCTCACCCACCTCCGCTCCTCCATAGGACACACCAGAGATGGCCGCCTGCTCACCCCAACGATCTGACCGCCTATGGCGCTGCAGATGGCAGGTGGAGGGGCTAGCATGGGGAGAAGGAGGAGTGGGGCGGCACGGGAGAGAGAGGAGGAGAGCCAGCGGCGCAGCAAGGGAGAGAGAGGAGGAGAGCCAGCGGCGCAGCAAGGGAGAGAGGGGAGGAAAAGGAGGAGAGGTGGCGGCGGCGCAGCAAGGGAGAGAGAGAGGAGGAAAAGGAGGAGGGAGGGAGTGGAATTTAGGTTTTTACCGGGCGTTCGCTGCGACCCCTCCTCTCTCACACAGAACGCTAGCAAAACGCACTGCAATGCTGGGTCCTCAGGCAAACGAGGCCCACCCATTAGGCACACATAAGTAAAAATAAGATGTAAAGAAGACTGGACGGTTGAGTCTTTGACACAGCTGTAAAAAGTACATGCGCTGGTAGGTCGAGCGCACCGCATGGATCGGCGGACGCAGATGCCCCAGAACGGCGGGTACTCTAGCGTTATCCGATTCCCTTCGACATAGGTTATTTTTCTATTTTTGTATATATGTGACACTGGTTCAATGCCGGTTTTATACACCGGTTCATGCAAAACCACCCGCTTTACATGGTTCTTTCCGGTCCAAATGCAGGTCGGTCTTTTTAGCTTAAAAAACCAATAAGGGCGCCGGTTCTGGGTTTTTTCGGTCCAACTGCCGGTTCGGCCCAGTTTTTTATACTATGCTTTCCTATGGGTAAATTGGGGCACCAATCCAAAGATCCCCATGTGATTGATCAAACCTACTATTTTTCTTTTGCGAATGATCGAACCTACTCGGCACATAGCGTAGACGGTGGAAAAGGGTTATTCATAAGGCTCTGAACTTTGCCAAAATTATCAACTGAGGTAGCCCTGACGTTTCTTCACTTGTGGTTACATTTTCGACCAGTGGCCTCTCAATAAATTTGTGATCAGTATTAGAACCGTATATAAAATTGTTGTTCGACATAAGGGCATCTTCAACGGCAACTCGCAAATTCGTCCCGCATCCATCCATGGAAAGGGGGACCATTCCGTTGACACGGATGCGGGAGGCCGCCATACAACCTTAGCCGCATACATTTTGACAACAACTCAAACTAATCGGACAAAATTCGATCAAACACGACCGGATTTCATATAATCACGACCGGATTTTATATAAACATGACGGATTTCATTTAAACTTGATGGATTTCATCTATACATGACGGATTTCATAACATTTACATCAACTAAGCGGAGCTCGTCCGGCTAGGTCTAAATAGTCGTCGGTGCCTGTTCCCTGTGTCCGACCATGAACCAAGAGAACTGAAGCGCGGCCGGTCTCCAACGTTGTCTTCATGACCGGCAACAGTGAGCCGGAGGTATATACTTCAGCACGAAGGGCAACTCTCTCGCCAACCGCTCATCTGAGTGGAACCACCGCTTGATGCTTCAGTCGGAGGGGAAGGGTCCCTACGCTATAGGGACCATGGTTGGTTTTGGGTAAGGGGACGATGGTAGCCTGTGAGAAGGCAAGACACCGGCTGTGTAAGCTGGCGGTGCCTTGACGGTGGCCTTCATGGGACCCAAGCGGCGGCGACATCCCATGTTCTATTTCTCCTCAATGATGGCGACGGACGCGGACGCGGAAGCGATGGCCACCGACTCGTCAACTTCCGTGCACCCGCCTCATGTCTCCACCTGCATGGCGCAGGAAGTGCGGTCGCAGACACGGGAGGCGCGGGACGACGCGGCATTGTCGGCGGCAGCGTTGATGCCCGTGCCGCCGTGCTCCCCGTTGTGTCGGCGTGTAGCAACTCGTCACTCCTCCTCGAACTGGTGTAGAGCGACCAGTTGCTGAATCATGCGCCGGCTTGGGGCCGCGGCAACTGGCTCCGTCGGGCTAGGCGAGTGAGGTGGAGCAGCAAGCTGCCTTGCTCGTATCCGGCTGACTCGGCGGGCCACCCAGCCGGCTTGTATGCCGCAGAACTGCTATTCGGAAGCCATCGGAAGAGTGGAGAAAATGGTGGAGGAGGAGACTGGAGAGCGGCGGAGGGGTGCGATTCTTGCCCGACGTCTGGCCTCGTTTAAATAGAGGGCGGGCCGGAGGAGCTCGGCCGGCGTTGTGTTTAATGCCGGCCTGCTCATGAGCGAACGTGTGGTCGGAGTAGGTTTCTGGGCTTCTAAGCAGTTTAATGGAGGCGTTTGAATGCGGCGAGGAGGCGTGTTTATCCGGACGTATAGCGGACGACGCCCTCGGCCGTCGCATCGCTTCAGCGGTGGAGGTAGTGAGAAGTCGTGTCCGCCCTGAGCTGTCTTTAATATGGAGCGGCGCGCTCTATAGCAACATGATGCATGCAGGCAGGTGGCGCCGGGCTGGAAGTGCTCACGGGAGGGTGGTGAGGTTTTTGGTGGGACATGGCGGTCAAAAGCGGGCTTGGGATCGGTCCGAACTCCCATAAACCTCCCCTATGTTTGTCTCCGGTTTGCGTGACAAATCACGTTTGGATCATGCCGTGGACCGATACAGAACCGTGTTAAATAGCTTCCGTGGTCCGGACAGCGCGATTCAAACGGATGCGAACGGTTCGCGAGTCGGCCTTCAAGATGCCCCAAAATTTCATGGATGCGCCGCGCTTGCTGAAACCAGCTAGGGAAAGGCCCCATTCGTTCAAGGCATCCCGAAACGCAAACATTTCTTTCCAGAAGTGGACGAGATCTCTCAAGCTCGACTCATACTCGTACACTGCATGCGAACCCTGTGATCGAGATTTTTGACGCCCGTGCTAGCGACAAATCATCGGGTGGTCGCGCCGCGGTTGTTGAAAAGGGCAACCAAGGTTGAAATTGGAAACGCCCGGATCCTGCTAGGCCAAGACCATCCTTCGCCGTACGGAACTTGTATGGTTATCGAGGGCTAATTGAGACCCGGAGACAGAACTCGGTTTCTTGGTCGGACCCGTGATCAAATGCTGCGAGTTAACCAGATAATCATTAGTATGTCTGTTGTGAAACCGTGGACAAATAATTTAAGGAAATCTGTTGCTTCCGTCAGGGTGCAAGGGTAAACGAGATCAAGGAGAAAGTGACACTCAGTGACTGTTCAACGGAGTATAATTGAGCAGATAAATTTGCAAAATACCCCCTGTGTTGCTCTTGAAACAGGCTTTCGCCCCTGTGTCGTTCTCGTCCGAGGCGACATGGGGCGACCGAACCTTACATAGTGCCACCGCCTCTTTCTCTCTTCTCCCCCCGTGCGGCCGACGGCAGCGGTGCTCTCCCCCTTGGAGTGCTTTCTCGTCGTGGACGGCGATGTGTGTGAATCCGTGGCAGCTCGGAGGTCCTTCCATGTCGGCGCGTGTGGAACGGTTTGCTTCGGTCTGGTTCTGATTCAGGCAGTCCCGTCGCCAGAGGTCTCAACTCGCTGGCCGCGGATAAGGCCTTGCTCGTGTGCGCGTTGGCAAGGCCAGAAGAGGGCCATGGCCATGGCGTGCTCAACAGCGGGTCGTCATCAGGCGCTGGTTGTGCCCTCTCCTGGTCTAGACAGGACTGGTTGGGGAACGTCGGTGTGGGGGACTACGTCACCAGATCCGTTGGGACTCGGTGTCTGTTGTCCAGCAGTGGAAGGAGGTGCCTTCCCGTTCTTGCTACCGTGGTTGGTGAGCTGCAATAATGATGGTCGACAGAGTCTTGGGATCTTGGATGTTGGGGTGATGACCCCTGGAAGGAGAGGCTGCATGTTTGGCTCATCGACAAGCAGCTGCGGTAGAGGTGGTGTCTCTTTTTAGCTAAGTGGATGGCAAGGGGAGGATTGGTGGATGATCCTATTGTCGTCGTGGCTTCAGTGGTGTCTGCTCCTTGGTTTGGGTATAGAGGTCTTGTGTTGGTGGCACAGAAAAGCTATGTGCTCCGGTGTTGGCGACGATGACGCTTGCGTGTGTTGCTTCACTCTTGAGCGCATTGTTGTGGGTCCACTTGTGATGTCATGGCTCCGGGTGAAAACCCTAGTCCGTCTTCTCGGACTCAACGGCAGTGGCGCTTGGCATCATCACCTTCTTAAGGCATCGTTGTGAAGCCCAGTTCCTTTCGGTTGTAGCGGGTCAGCGTCTTCGGGCATGTCTTGTCCCTCACATGTAGCATGCTCGACTTTGGCGTGGGATGGTCCCGAACTCCCGATGATCTCCTATAATTTACGCGTGCCCCCCCATGGTCTCTGTTCTTTGTCATCGTTACCTCTTTGCAGAAGCGGCGTTGCATGGCCTGGAGCGAGCGGCAATCTCAACGGCGAGTCGGCCCCTTCGGAGATGGCTCGGTGTCTTCGGTACTAACGTCTTTGGTGGTTTCTCAAGGCTGCGCGGTCCAATTCCTCCCACGAAACGAGCATCGCCGGAAAAACTAAATAAATCCAGAAAAATATGAGCATCAGTGCCATGTCTAAGACTTAAGCCCTGATCGATCGTTTTCCATCACAAGAAACCTAACCATCTGAGATACGCTCATCTCGCGGCTCATGAAAAAGCTTAGCATGAACCCATCTCAACCATGCATGCCTGAGATGGTTTTGTTTTCAAAACCATACAAGAGTTCAAGAGCACCTTGCGACCTTTCCATTGAACTGACCGCGAAGGCGAAGATTGTCCATTCCAATGCAAGAATCATGGAAAGAAGGTTCGCTCATTTGTCAGATGTGATATGAGCAATGACTAGTGGACTAACTGATTCCCGCAGTTAATTTGGGGCCAATTTTGCTGCTCGAGATCATGCAGGAATCGTGACCATCCAGAGCGAGGAAGTAAACACATATGACGAAACTACCAAAGTACACAGTAGCTAATACATGCATCAATCTTGTCAGCTCGTTAGGTTCATGCGAGTGTGAGTTTACATAAACCTCACCACACACACTATATTTCGGTCATGCCTAGATAATTCACTACGCTATAGGCTATGCTACGTGACGGCGCACTTCTAGTTGACTAGTTCCATGGCGGCGGTAATCAATCTCGCAGTCGAAATCAACTAGGCCGCCCTCCGGCCGCCGGCGAGCCTGTTGCAGGACGGACACCCCATGAGCCTCGAGTCATGTGAACCACCGACGAGGAGGACCGCGCGTGTCTCGGCGAGCTCGCTCCGGAGCCGCGCGTTGTCGTCGCTGAGGCGCTCGCACCACCGGCGCAGCAGCTCGCAGTCGAGCTCCGTCTGCTTGAGCTTGGTGCGCGCCCTCCTGTTCTGGAACCACACCTCCACCTGCCTCGGCTTCAACCCAAGCTGCCCCGCAAGATCGCGCTTCTCAACCTGCAATACAAAACAATCCGGTCAGAATCGGACGCATGCAACTTACTTTGCACTTCAAGGAGAGATTGAGTAGAAGACATGGACGTACATGCGAGAGGACGTTGTGGGCGCGGAAGCTTTTCTCCAACAGCGCCGCCTGCTCCGCGGTGAGCCGGAGCTTCTTCCTCGCGCGGCCGGCTGCGTCCCCTCCGTTGTCATCATCGTCGACGTCACTGCCGCTGTGCACAGCCCTGGCCCTCTTGCCATGCTGCCTTGCACTGCTGCCTATCCGCTTCTCCCCTCTCTCCCTTGCCTCTGGCCGTAGGAGGGGGGCCTGCACCGGCGGCGGTTGGCTACCGGTGCCGATCACGAGCGACAGCCTTGTGTCGACAAGCTCCTCCACCTCCAGCGACTCCTTGCTAGCGCTGCTTATGGTCGTAAGGCTAGACATCTTCGAACCAAAATCAAGTGAATTCGCTCGTGCCGTCGATCGAGAGATATCGAGATATGCCGCCGGCGCCGGGTAGCTAGATGATGATGGCAAACAGATGGTGTGTGTTCCTGAAGGCTTTATAGGTGGCCTGGCTACGAGACACTGGACACGGTCGCATCCCACGTATGGTTTCGTGTGCGAGTTAAGCAAGACAATTAGTGCTGCATGCTTAGGTTTACTAGGTAAGATTACTACGGGTGATTGATGCTTGGTTTGACTACTGAGGGGAAAATCTTTATCGAGGGATTTGACTGAGCAAAACTAATTAGTAACCAAGGCTATAAAACTGGCTCATATTCTAACCAAGTTCATCAATACAAAGTTTCTGCTAGCTTCCGATCAAAATAGATGGACTTTGAAATTTTAACTTCTAATGTAACTTTTGAAAATTAAATTTTGTAAAAGTATATATATGTAAGCAAAATATTATAGATTCTTATTTACCATGCTGGTTATTATGAAGGGGCATAATTTTTGAAGAGTGTGCTATTTTACTAAACAAACATGCATGCATGGCAGTTTTGCGAAACTGTGAAACTCTGCGTTTAACTTTGTTGGCATTTCTTTCCCCTTGCTCTCACTTTTTACATTTTTTTATTTTTGAGATGAAAGAATGCAACTGGCGTTTCTGGTAGCAGGATGTGGCATCGAGAAGGATATATTGTATTTAGACAAATCTAAAATAAGCTTTTTGAGATGAAAATAATATTATCATACAATTTCACAATGCATGGTGCATGCAGGGCAATGCAACACACATGCACGCATGCATGCCAGCGCGCGCGACCTGTCGTGCATGCAGGACACTGTGGCATGGCTCGCATGTGCATCCAAAGCAGCGTTACTTGGCGGCCACGTATGACACACGGGCCGCCAACACGTGCGCATTTTGCATGGAGAAATATGGCAGTGCATGTATGAACGCAGGACTGGTTGCAAGCTCATGCACGGACTAGATCCATGATTGCTGTGCACCCTAGTCAGCAGCGATCGACATTCGAAACGTCCGTAAACCGGATGGTCAAATTTGGCCATGATGCATGCACACGTACGCGCAGACGTTTCTCAAACTAATCACGTACTTGTACAGTAGCCGAGCCAGGATAATTAATTATTGTACTTGACTGTTTGTCCTTGTTAGTAATCTGGAACTTGGTAGCACGCAGCGACGGTCATTTCGTCCTGCTGAAAACTGAAAGCATATCTGAAGCAGTCAAGATCTATTGATATGTCACTTTAGTAATCAGGACGTACGTGTCACAATCATCGTCCGATATCATTTGCTTGGTCGTGGCGTCGATCGTTTGCGACTTAATAATCAACTACCTTCTCTCTCTCTCTCTCTCTCTCTCTCTCTCTCTCTCTCTCTCTCTCTCTCTCTCTCTCTCTCTCTTGCGGTTGATAATCAACTACCTTCTCGTAAGAGCGCTCTCTAGTAACCCCTGCGTGCTCTCTCGCACGTGCGGAAAGTACCAGTGGCTGGGTACGTGGCCCATGCGTAGCTAGTCAGCTGCTATGTCAAAGCCCATACGTCTTCTTCTGCAAGGTACACGGCTCGATCATGTCATCCCTGGACTCGATCTGTACTTGAGAAGGGGCAAAACGCAAACGAACAAGTCCAACTATTTATAAGTTGATGACTTGACTTGTCGTACGTACGGCCTATAGCTAAACTAAAATGTTGTGATTTTCTCGGGGCCATGAGAAAATGCTTTTGTAGCAGAAACCACCTGCTAGTTATACTCACACACTCATGACAATTTATTTCCACATGTTTATGCCACTGATGATCCCATATTTTGTATTAGGTTCACTCGGCTCAATTAGACTACCAGTATGATAACAAAGTCCCCGTTCTTTGAGACGTTTTACAATACATCAAATCATTTTTAGCCGTCTAATTTTATGATTCAACGGTCCAGATGCAGCAATATTACACCAGAAATTGGGTAGTATTTTCAGGCGTGAGGGGCATTTTGGGTATTCCAAATCCAGCTGCCTCCGTCTCGACTGGATCCAAGCCGGATGAAAGGAAGGAGCGTGAACAACACCGGCAGCCGCATTGGGAGCCTGAGAAAAATATATGTGGCGGCGTGAAGGAGGACGCATGACGGCATGAGCGGATGAGCGGCCGGTGCCGATGTACGTCCACCACGTCCTGCTCCCCTACGGTGTTGTGGCGCGAGTACGCATGCATTCCGTACATATTCCGTACCAATATGATAAGCACTCAGCAGGACCTGCTCCATCATGTAGCTAGTTATTTAATCATATCATCCTACGATTGTTTGAATTCATAGTTGTAATTCAGCCTTGGATCTCTGTACGCATGCATTCCGTGTTGAATCATACTCACCCCGTCCCAAAATTCTTGTCTTAAATTAGTCTAGATACGGATGTATCTAATACTAAAACATGACTTGATACATCCGTATTTAGACAAATTTAAGACAAAAATTTGGGACCGAGGGAGTAGATGGGCTTTAGGCCCATATGAACAATGATTCCTGGTTAATCTTGAGGCCCATGTATGATATGGCAGGTGGTGGGAAGTTTAATCCCACCTTGCTAGTTGAGGAGAGTCGAGACCCCTTTATAAGAGCTGCTCTACCACTTGTCATTGGGAGCTTGGGAAGAGGAGTGATACACGCACGCTCGTCCTCCTCCGCCGAGCTTATTTTTGCCGCTCAGTAACAAATTAATTAATCAGGGATTAATTAACGAGTCGCTAACAGGTGGTTCCTACCCGACGGCCTATATAAGAAGGCTCTGCCCAGTGGAGTGACCTAGTTTGGTTCACTCACTCCCTCTCGCGTAACCTAGCCGTCATCTACTGTTCCTCACTCTGCGCTGTCTCCGGCGACCCCATCCCGGCGACCGCGTGCATGGTTGGTCGGGAGAGCAGGTGCCTCCGGAACCCTGTCGTTCGAGATCCTGCCCGGGAGAACGGCAATAAGGTTTTTGGGGAGTGTCTCGACGCGACTGCTCCCGATCCGTCCCTAGCTCCATCCGTCTCTGCTTCCACTCCTTCCCCTGCATCGACACCATGGCCGACGCCGCCGCCGCCAAGAAGGCCACAGAAGACGCCGAGGTTGCTGCTGCCGCCGCCGTGTTGGCCTGGCCAACCGGAGGGTATGATCTGTTCATCCCTCGTTTACTCGTACTTGTGCTAGCCGTATATGTGCTGCTCATAGATGGTTCGCTTCTATGTTCTGTACGTACTAGTATGCTTAGGTATCGGTATGAGATGCATACCGTATTTGCCATGCTTACTGTTTACTCGTGGATTAGTCTAATCGGAAAAGTGCTAATATTTCCAACAATCCAAAAACCTTATTTTAGGCACTTTTCGATTCAAGGCTTTGCCGCAACTCTGAAACCGGAAAAGTTTACCGGGACACATTTTAAGCATTGACAGACTAGGACCACCTTGTGGCTCACAGCGATGAACGTGTTCTGGGTTGGTGGTGTGCCCCCCACAGAAACGATTGCTCCTGAACAGGAGAAGGCATTTAGGGAGGCAACCATAATATTTGTGGGAGCAGTTCTGAGTGTGATTGGAGACAAGTTGGTTGACGCATATATTCATATGCGGGTTTCCAAAAACTTGTGGGATGCGCTCGAAGTCAAATTCGGCGCAACCGATGCTGGCAGTGAGCTGTATGCCATGGAGCAGTTCCATGATTATAGGATGGTTGATAACCGTCCTGTATTGGACCAGGCTCATGAGATACAATGCATTGCTAAGGAGCTGGAGCTCCTGAAGTGTGAGTTACCTGACAAGTTTGTCGCGGGTTGCATTATTGCAAAACTCCCTCCTAGTTGGAGGAACTTTGCTACTTCTCTCAAGCACTTGAGACATGAATTCTCTGTCGAGGATGTCATCGGCCATCTCAGTGTTGAGCAGAACTCGAGAGCAAAGGACTCACACGTGAAAGGGGCATAGGGTTCTTCTAGCGCCAATGTGGTGCAGAAGAATTTCCACAAGTTCAAGGGAAAGAACTCTGTCCAGCAGAATACTACCTTTAAGAAGAAAGGTAAGAAGAAAGACAAAAAGAGAGATGACTGCTTTACTTGTGGTTCAGAGGAACATTGGGAAAACAAGTGCCCAAACAAGTACAAGAAGCCAGCACATGACTCCAAGTCTGTGAATGTCACTCTGAGCAACAATGATGCGGCATCTGGGTATGGTAATCTATTTACCATACTTTCAGTTGTCAGTCCATCGATTGGTGGGTTGACACTGGGGCCAATATTCATGTGTGCGCTGATGTGTCTTTGTTTTCTTCTTACCAGGTCGCACGATATTGTTCCGTCCTGATGGGGAATGGCTCACATGCTTCTGTTCATGGTGTTGGCACGGTAGATCTGAAGTTTAATTACTTCGGGAAAGATCGTGCAACTAAAGAACGTGCAGCATGTCTGTAACGTCCGGATAGTTAGGCTACAGTAAAACTCTCCTGATGATGCCATGTCATCTCTGTTACTGTTGCTAATCAAGTGTTAGTTCAAAACATTGCAAATTCAAAAAATGAATTAGTGGCAAACACCCAAAGTTTTCAAAAGTCAAAACAAAAATGTTCGGTGGGTGCCAAATATTGCATAGGTAATTATGGTGAAGTAAATACATTTTTAGAAAATGCCTAAGTATTTTAAAGTGAAATAAAACAGAAAAGAAAAATAAAGAAAAGAAAAGAAAAGGAACCCCCCCTCACTTGACCAGGCGGCCCAGCTCACAGGCCAGACCGGCCCAGCTGGCCAACCCCGGCCCGCCTCCCCCTGCCCCCTCCTTTCCCTGTTCCCCCGACCTGGGTCGGAACAGGGGCACGCTCCCGCCCGACCACCTCGCCGGCACCGACGCCGGGGAGGATAAGGCCGCCACGCCCCCGCCTCCTCGATCCCGCCTCCCACTCGCCCCCACTCTCGCCTTGGTTCCTGCGCCTCTTCCACTCCCCTCCAGATCCACCTCTGCCGCGCCTCACCGAGCGCCGCCGTCGCCATGGCTGCGCCATAGCCGCGGCCACCGGCCACCCGGCGCCTCGCCAGCACATCCACGAGACGCGCCGTCGTCCTCTACCTCGTCTACGCCTCGCCATCGAGCTCGAGGAGCACCGCACGGTCGGGATCGAGCTCGTCCCCATCTTGTCTGTCGCCGGTGACCGCCGTCGTCTCCGGCCACCTCTACGCTCCTAAGCTGTCGCAGGCTTTTCGTAGCCGCTCGGTGAGCTCCACCCCTTCCTCTCCCCGTCCTAGCTCCGTTTACGCGCTGCAGCAAGCTGTGCGCGACGCGACGCCATTGTCGCGCCCGGGCTCCGCTGTCGAGCTCGTAGCCATCACGGTAGGGCTCGTCCCGGTCCGCCGAGCTCACCAACGCGTTCGTGGCTTCGAGTAGTCGCCGTAGGAGTAGCGCGCCGCCTGTTTTGGCCTCCGTTTCATCGCGCGCGAGTTCGCCGTGCTTAGGGTCTCCGCCGTCCCTGTCGCCGGCGGCGGCTCCGGCCATCGCAGCTCGCGTGGTCACCCGCATTGGATGCGGCGTTGCTCACTCGTTCGAACGCGCCAACGCACGGGCCAAATGGCCCCCTGTACGTGGATTCCGGCGAGGTCCCGAGCGCCTCCGCCGTATTTCGGTCGCCGATGTTCAGCCGCCGGCCACCACCGACGTGGCACACCTGGGGCACCCCTGCGTCACTGCCAGCGGGCCCCGCGGGCCCCGTTGACTGGGTTGACCCAGTCAATGTGCTGACTGGGCAGCCCAGTGCCACTGACTGGTGGGCCTCGCCCCTAACACTAATTAAATTACTTAATCTAATTAAATTTAAATTGATTACTCACTGACAGTGGGCCCATGTTATCTAATTAGTTAGATTAATTGAAATTAAACTCTGTTAAGGCCACTGTCTATGACAGGTGGGACCCATTGGTCAGTTTGACTAGTCAAACGGGTCAGCTGACTGCTGACGTCATGCTGATGCATTGCTGACGCATTAATAGATTTCTGTTAATAAAAATAATTCCAGAAAATGTTTAATCTTTGAAAATTCGTAGAAAATAAACCGTAGCTCGGATGAAAATGTTTTCTATATGAAAGTTGCTCAGAAAAATCCAATGAATCCGAATACGCGGTCCGTTCATCTGTCACATGCCCTTAGCATGCTGAACATGGAACATTCCCCCTCCGGTCATCTGTCTGACACAGGTCCGGAACCGGGAACACCTTCCCGGTTGATTTCCCCCCTACGCCGGTATCACCTAGTACCGCGTTTGGGCACACCTAGCCTCACGCTTTGTCATGCCATGCATCGTTATGCATTTGTTTGCATTGTATTCATTGTTTCTTCCCCCTCTTCTCTCCGGTAGACTACGAGACCGACGCCGCTGCTAGTGCCCCGATCGACTACGTTGTTGACGACCCCTCCTTGCCAGAGCAACCAGGCAAGCCCCCCCTTGATCACCAGATATCGCCTATTCTTCTCTATACTGCTTGCATTAGAGTAGTGTAGCATGTTACTGCTTTCCGTTAATCCTATCCTGATGCATAGCCTGTCCTTGCTACTACTGTTGTTACCTTTACCTGCAATCCTACATGCTTAGTATAGGATGCTAGTTTTCCATCAGTGGCCCTGCATTCTTGTCCGTCTGCTGTGCTATACTATCGGGCCGTGATCACTTGGGCGGTGATCACGGGTATATACTTATATACTCTATACATGATACCTGTGGTGACTAAAGTCGGGTCGGCTCGTAGGAGTACCCGCGAGTGGATCTTGTGGCGGAGCGACAGGGCAGGTTGAGACCACCTAGGCGAGAGGTGGGCCTGGCCCTGGACGGCGTCCGCGGTTACTTCAAAATAACACGCTTAACGAGTTCTTGGTATTTGATCTGAGTCTGGCCATTTGGTCTATACGCACTAACCAACTACGCGGGAACAGTTATGGGCACTCGACGTCTTGGTATCAGCCGAAGCCTTCGTGACGTTAGCGACTGAGCGGCGCGCGCCGGATTGGACTGGAACGCCTACTAGGCTAGGTCTGCTTCTGGCCGCGTACGCAACGTGCAGGTGTGCAATGGGCGATGGGCCCAGACCCCTGCGCCATAGGATTTAGACCGGCGTGCTGACCTCTCTGTTGTGCCTAGGTGGGGCTGCGACGTGTTGATCTTCCGAGGCCGGGCATGACTAGAAAAGTGTGTCCGGCCAAATGGGATCGAGCGTGTTGGGTTATGTGGTGCACCCCTGCAGGGAAGTTTATCTATTCGAATAGCCGTGTCCCTCGGTAAAAGGACGACCCGGAGTTGTACCTTGACCTTATGACAACTAGAACCGGATACTTAATAAAATACACCCTTCCAAGTGCCAGATACAACTCGGTGACCGCTCTCTAACAGGGCGACGAGGAGGGGATCGCCGGGTAGGATTATGCTATGCGATGCTACTTGGAGGACTTCAATCTACTCTCTTCTACATGCTGCAAGATGGAGGCTGCCAGAAGCGTAGTCTTCGACAGGATTAGCTATCCCCCTCTTATTCTGGCATTCTGCAGTTCAGTCCACCGATATGGCCCTTTACACATATACCCATGCATATGTAGTGTAGCTCCTTGCTTGCGAGTACTTTGGATGAGTACTCACGGTTGCTTTTCTCCCTCTTTTTCCCCTTTCCTTTCTACCTGGTTGTCGCAACCAGATGCTGGAGTCCAGGAGCCAGACACCACCGTCGACGATGACTCCTACTACACTGGAGGTGCCTACTACTACGTGCAGCCCGCTGACAACGACCAGGAGTAGTTAGGAGGATCCCAGGCAGGAGGCCTGCGCCTCTTTCGATCCGTATCCCAGTTTGTGCTAGCCTTCTTAAGGCAAACTTGTTTAACTTATGTCTGTACTCAGATATTGTTGCTTCCGCTGACTCGTCTATGATCGAGCACTTGTATTCGAGCCCTCGAGGCCCCTGGCTTGTATTATGATGCTTGTATGACTTATTTATGTTTTAGAGTTGTGTTGTGATATCTTCCCGTGAGTCCCTGATCTTGATCGTACACGTTTGCGTGCATGATTAGTGTACGATTGAATCGGGGGCATCACAAGTTGGTATCAGAGCCGACTGCCTGTAGGAATCCCCCTTTCCACACTCCTTGGCCGAAGTCGAGTCTAGACATTACAAAACTTTTACTAACATGGCTGTGTGTCTTACGGGCCCACGTCACCATTGGGTGGTACTAGGATCTTTTACTCCTCGACCTTTACTCTGGGACTCTGAACTCTCTTCTACTCGGGTTAAACGAATTTACTAACTCTAACACTAGGATCCCGTGACCGCATTCACCCCAAAGTTGGATAAGCCATAGTTATTTCTTAGAATAGTATTTTGAACAATTCCCACACTGTCATTTGACTCCTTTGAAACATCTTTGCTTTCAGATGGAACCCACGAGGCAGGTCGTGCGCCACACGACGGCCATTGGTGCCTCGGGATCACCTGCTATGCTAGCTGAGATGATGACCTATCTGGGTTATCGCTGGCACCCTGAGTACACCGTCTACGAGGAGTACCAGGACTTTAACCAGGAGCAGTATCGTGCCATCGTCCACCTCTACTCTCGGGAGTATGACTCCACTACTGTGCTGCACACCGCTCATGGTGTTGGAGTGACCATCGATATGGTTGTCCACGATGCTGCTTATGCTGCTCTGACACGTCTTCGTGGAGAGTATCGGGAGTTGGACACCTCCCCTTTCAGGCACATTGTTATCGCATCTGATGTTGGTGCGGAGGGATACTATACTGCTGCCTACTCCAATGTCACCCGAGAGCCCTTCTACCATCAGAACCTGGTTCTGCATGCTGATGGGCTGGATCGAGCTAACCGAGCGCTTCGCCACGAGTTGTACACCACCCGTCAGCACCTTTACCGTGCTCTGAGGCTGTTGCACCCCTTTGTCCGATCTAGAGAGCTGCCCCGTTCTGCGATCTACCCAGCCAGGACTGTGATGCCCCAAGGTGTCGGCTGGCCAGATGTGGGAGGCTACTCTCCCGCACTTAGTCCTCTTCTGCCACCTGAGCGTCAGGTTCTGCACCAGAGTATTCGTGGACCCCAGGTTGCTGACGTGGAGTTCCCGATGCGGCACTACTAGCTTTCAGGCTACATCTACCTCCACAGTACCTCTTGGGACTGATGTAGGCTTGCTTGTTGGTGTTAGATGCATTCGCCGCGAGCCTGTGTGCCGCCTATGGTGTTTTAGTCTATGTACTGAACTCTGTGTACTGAACTCTATGCATGACCCCTTTTGTAAGTTATGCCGACTACTATGTAGTAGCTATCGTGCTCCTTTCATTATGCATGTTTCATCATGAATGATTCTTGTCTTTGCAAATTTCTCAATGCTGAACTACCCATGTTATATATTAGCAGGATGGTTAGACCAGGTGGTCGTGGTAGTGGTGGCAATGCCCCACCACCACCTGAGTACATGGCTGGTATGATCCAACAGTTCGAACTGAACCGCCAATTCATGAAAAATATGATGGCTCAGTTTCCTCGCCCCAATATGGACCAGCAACCAACCCCAGTAACTCTGCAGGATTTCATGCGCCTCAACCCAACTGTGTACCGCAGCTCAACTCAGCCTCTGGATGCTGATGACTGGCTCCGTGACATCACCTATGAGATGGAGTCTGCCGATGTAGCCCCTGCCAGCTATGTCACCTTTGCTTCCTTCTTCCTAAAGGGACCCGCAGCTCAATGGTGGGACAGCCACAGGCGTACTCTGCCAGCTGGAACAATCATCACCTGGCCAGACTTCCAAACTGCTTTCCGTGCCCGCTTCATTCCTCAGGGAGTCATGGACCGGAAGAAGCGTGAGTTCCGCAACCTCACCCAAGGCAACAAGACTATTGAAGCTTATCAGCGGGAGTTTCTGGACTTGTCTCGCTATGCTAAAGAGGACATTGCAACTGATGCCCGTAGACAGGAGAAGTTCCGTGACGGCCTTCAAGCTGACATCAAGCTCGCACTTCTAGTGCATGACTTTGCTGATTTCACCACCTTGGTGAACAAGGCCATCAATGTCGAAATTGGTCTGCAGGAATACCAGAGCTTTCACAGGCGCAACCGTGACACGGGCTCATCTTCGGGCCCGCCCTCGCAGAAGCGTAAGATATGGATTCCCAACAGCATGTACCAGCCAACTGCACCTGCCCCAAGGCAGACCTATGCTGCACCTCGTCTGCCTACTCCTCCAACTAGGCAGCCAAGGCTTCCAGCACCACCACCCCGAGCTCCTGCTCCCACTCCCAATAATGGTTTGTGCTTCAGGTGTGGTCAACCAGGACACTGTGCTAGAGAATGCAACCAGAACCAGAATCAACTGGCCCTTCTAGCAACTGGCCATGGAAGCAACCAGCTCCGCAGCAACAATGCCAAGTCTTATGGTCGTGCTCATGCCAACCACGTTGATCTGAACGAAGCTCAAGACCAGCCTGCTACTGTGATGGGTACACTCCTCGTAAATTCAGTACCGGCATCCGTTTTCTTTGATACAGGTGCATCGCATTGTGACAGCCTGGTTTTTGCCCTTACTTATTTGCTTGAAATTTCATTTGAAAGTTTTTGAAACTTGGAGTTTCTGAATCTTTTCATTTGGACTTAAACACTTGGGCATCCTTGGCTTTCACCCAAGTGTTCACTTCTCTCCCAAACCATCACTTCACTTCTGATCCACCACAAAATAACCTTTGGAATATTTTTCTTAAATGAAAAATATTCATTTATTCTCAAAAACCCTAAGCCAGATCTCTTTGCTTCAAGGCAACCCTAATTTTTATGGCTCAGAAAATTCTAAGATAATTCAAAAATATTCTAGGGACCCTAGGGCACCTCCCTGAGCAAAAATATTTCATCACTTTTTGGAATATTTTTGCTACAGAAAATCTTTTCTGTTCTGGACAGAAATGGGGGTTTCTACAGCAACTACCATTTTACTTGCTCCATTTGACCTGAACTTTCTTGTGCGTCTTTACCTTAGTAACTTATAACTAGCCTCCAAAGCACAGCCCCAAACTCCCAGCCATTTGACCACAGTAACATCACAAAGTTACTGACCAGAAACTTACCTGGCTTGTAAAATCTCCTCTACTGCACCTGGATCCAAACCAAACCGTGGTAAACTTCAAAACTACCACGAACAACATGCCAGACATGATTTTTGAACGAAGGCTGGCCTGAGGAGAGAGTTCGCGTGGTGACCACGCGTGTCCACGATGCCAGGCACGCGCTCTGGGTGACGCCGAGCGCTCTGTTCGAGCGTGCTCGCTTCCCCTGCCTGCCCAACCATGCCAAACCCCGCCACCATCATCGTCTCGACGTCCTTAACTCCTCCCTGGCACTCGCCGATGCCGGAGCTCGCTGCAGCGAGCACGGGCAAGGTCCGGCCAGCCCAACAGTGCGGAGCGCACTGTGCTCGTCGCCATCCCCTTGATCCTGTGCTCGTCTCCGCTTGCCCATAGTGGTCGCGTGACCTCCATCGCCTTCTCCCCCTCTCACTGACGCCGCTCATCGCCGGGCGCCGTGGACAGGTGTCCACCGGCGGAGCCCGAAGCACCCTCGCCGCTCGCCTATAAATAGAGCCACCCCCAGCCTCCTCGAGCACCATCCAGCACTCACACACACCCCACGATCGAGTAGGAAGCCGTAGCCCGCCCGGGCAGGCCTCGGGCCGCCATCCCCGAGCTCGAGCTCGCCGGCAATCCCCTCTGGTCGCCGCGGTAGCTCCAGCCCCTCCCAGGCCTGGGCGACCCCTCCAAGGCCTCCGCCTCTCTTCGGTGACGCCATCTCGCCCACTTGGAGCCTCTGGAGTGACCTCTGCTCGCCGTCTTCCTCAACTCCGGCGACCTCCATGTTCTGCCTCCGCTTGCGAGCTAGTTTCCGACGCCGTCCGACCACCCCTAGCCACTCTACGGGTACGGGCAGGTGCGCCATCGTCCCCTCTCTCAATCCCTCCCTCTCGTTTGGGCCAAGGAGCCCTCGTCGCCGGCGAGAGCTCCGGCGAAGCCGCGGCCCTCTCTGTTTCTCTCTCCCTCTTCCCCCACCTGACTAGCGGGGCCCGCTAGTCAGCCACTCAGTACACGCGCGAAGTGGTACGAGTGGTGGCGCCCCTGGGCTTTACGCCTTCGACGTCACCCCCCAGCTGTTTCTTTTTATTCAAATTCATTTATATTCCAGAGAGCTTCAAACAATTTTAACTTTTTAACCATAAGTCCAAATGAGATGATTCTTTTGCATTGTGTTCTTTGAAAGGAAATCTAACAACTCACCAAAGATGAGATTTTTCTGAGCTGTTTAGAATTTCTGGTGAATTTCAGAAGTGTTCTTGATATTCTCTTTTTGTGTTTAAAATTATTTTGAGAAGGTGAGGCTTGTCTTGAGGATCACCAGGAGGCTTGTGAGCCTCATCTGCACTAAGGCAAGCCACAGCAACATTTTTATGATGCCATTTCAATATTTGTGATTTTCTCACTTAAATGAAATGATTAACCCATGCATTTAAATAATTATTGAATTATTTGTATTCTGTTAAGTATTGGTCAGTTGTTATGCTTGATTTACAGAATAGTTGAAACTAGTTTAAGTGGGTAAAGCAAGTTAAAATTTATTTGAGGTGATGTTAGAAATAATTTTGTTATGCATGTTAGTAATTATTTAAAGCTTTGTGTTTGCATTCTTAAATTGATAAAAATTTGTTAGAAAATATTCTGTTAAATACTTGTTTAATCATATTACTTGTCTTACAGAATGTTTGAACCCAACTTAGTGATAAAGAAATTAAGAGTTGTTGATAATGATATCTTTTGGTCAAGCATATGAAAAATTTATCGGAGTTACTTTCTTGCGTAGGAAATTAATAAAACTTGTTGCAAAGTATTTTGGTTAAGTTGTGAGTCATTTTGAGCAAGTAGAGTAATATGAGTTGTTGACGTTTATGCTAGGTGTGCATATGGATGACGTCGGTCATTTTTAGCAATATGTGATGCATGTGTTGTTTTGCATTTCATGGCATGCTATGACACCGGTCATTTTTAGTTAAAAGTTAATCCTGAATATAACTCAACTTGAATATACCGTTGACTGGGTCATGGTGCCGCTGAATCGAGTTTCTTTCCAGTGCAACCACATTTGCCTTGTGGGAAGGCCTTGATTCGGTCCATTGACACGGCCTCTGGTCGGTGCCTCCATCTAGGGAAGATTATGTCGTGTTTTCCCTGGCCCGGTAAGCACACATAATCTTGTGTGCTCGTTGATGAGATTATGGTACCGAGTCCCCGAGTGGGAGTGTTTTGACCACGATGGTGGTCGGGGTGTCTTTGGTAGACACGGGGCCACCCAGGACCAGCCCGTTGGGGATTTGGGTCGGAGTGGCCGGGAGAGTGCTGTGGCAATGGAGGGGTTTTGTCGGAATGCCGTTGGTCCACCCGAATGGGAATGCGAGGCCATGGGTTCCGTGGTGTGGGTACAGTGTGCTACCTCTGCAGAGTGTATAATCTATCGATAGCCGAGTCCACGGTCACGGACACCTCGTACTAGGTCCCACCATGAGTCAACGTTTAATAAAAATTGCACACTAAGCTATGAACTTTGCATTGTCAATGGATGGCAGAAAGGCCATCGAGGTATTTGGGACCAAATGATGGTCATGGTTGTGATCGCCGTAAGGATCACGAGTTGTTCTTGAGAAATACCACTATGGTGGTGTGTTTGTGGTCCAGAGATGATCACAGTTGGTAAGCTGTCCTGATGGACGTTCGGGCTTGATCACAGGATGTTGACATATAATGTTGCATTATTAATCATTGGTTAAATATCATGATATTGTTTGTCATTATGATTATGCTTGTTGTGAGCTTGCAAGTACATTCAATGTACTGACCTGGCGTGTCATGCCAGATTTCAGGAAAGTCTCGTTGGAAAGGAGCGCTGTTCGAGTCTAGATCGTGTCCACATCAGTGTCCCTGTGATATGGAGCTTCCGCTACGACGTTATTCCGCTGCCACGTAGTTGTTCGAGTCGAGGCCCCTTTATGTTCACTAAATAATGTACATATTGTTCCGCCGCACCGAGTGTGCCGCTTGGCCTCGACCACTGTTGTAATATGAACTCTGTTCCGCTAGCATCAATAAAGCGGTTGTTTTCTGTACCAATATGTTGTGTGTTGCCAGAAGACATGATCTCTGGGCTGGCAATGCAGGGTAAACCAGTCGCTCTGAGCCGGGGTGCCACAGCGGTTGGTATCAGAGCCGCGCTGACTGTAGGACACACTAGACTACGACGTGTTAATTGGACGCTAGACACGAGTAAATGTGAGTGTCGGTAGCAGTTATAGCTGGTTGTTGCATTGTAGTCATTTGATTATTATTTTTATGCTAACCTGTTAATGGTTGTGAGTGTAGATGGCTCCAGTGCCGGATCCGTGCCAGTTGCAGTTGATGCTGTACACGTCACCGCACCTTCTCCGCAACGTGTGGCGTTGGCTGTACCCTCATGGAGATGAACCAGTCTACCGTGTGTACCAGGAGCGTCTAGCAGACTCAGTGTATGAGTATCACACAGTGGTTACTCTGCGCACCAGTTTCGATTCCGGCTCTTACACTCGCACTTCTCGGAGCGGTTACGCCTCCACCGCTTCTCAGGCTGTCCAGTTTGCCGCATTTGAGGTCCTTGTCGAGCTTCGTTATACCGAGGTTCAAATGCAGCATCAGCCAGGATTCTATTACTATCCATCTCTGCACGACAACGGTCGTGTCCGTTTTCCTCTCGTTAACCCAGAGTCTGATAGTGTTGCTAGCCATCTTGCTCGCTATATCACTGCTAGCTATCTGATGATCCACGAGCTGGCTCGAGAGCTGACTCATGCCCGTACTGCTTTAGCCGCTACCTTGGTCACTACTAGATCCACCACTACTCCATCCTCACTGGGATTTACCCTTATGTCCCAGTTAGCTCTAGCTCCCCTATTTCGCCGGTTACTCCCCTGAGTAGCACAGGCGTTCCGGCCGTGAACCCTCTCAGTACTCCTGCCGAGTGGGTCTCACTTCTTGCTACTCCTGCAGCCCCGATGCTTCATCCTACCCCTGCCCCTGAGGGAGAGCCCTCGAGGCAGCGTCGTCATGTTACCTTTAACCCGGAGGTTTCCGTTAACCACGTCAGTTCGGGATCTGAGACCGCTTCAGGGGAGGACACCGCAGCACCAGTAGAGCAGTAGTGTCTTTGAGTATTCGCAGTCGTCTAGATGGTGTACGGATGTAGTTGTACGAGCCATGATGCTTCATGTATGAGAGTAGTGGAACCAGTCAGGTTGTTAAATTTTCATGTATGAGTCTATGTATAATTATGATGGGACTTTAATCGCCGTATTCTCTTTGCTCTTTTATCTTTTTCGAGAATTGTTGCTGGCTTTTCCCCAATTTTATTCTTGGATGTCTCTCATCTCGATTTCGTTGCCTTGGGAAAAATACTCAATAGGATGACGCGGGGAGGCGGCAGTAGCAACGTTCGTGAGGGAACTCCTGTTCGTCGTTCCGCACGACAGGCAGGATATTCTCCCGAGCCGTACGTTCAGCCACCACCTCCTCCGCCTGATCCTCCCTCCACCGAGCAAGTTCTGCGTATGTTTGAAGAAAAAAGGAACAATGATCTGATTGAAATATTGAGATGTGTGCAAGCTATAGTTGGACAAAATGGAAATCAGAATGGTCATCACTCAAAGCTGTCAGATTTTCAGAGGACCAATCCACCCAATTTCAGTCAGGTTGTTGACCCATTGGATGTAGACGATTGGTTGCACACCATGGAGAAAAAGCTTGAGATCGCCCGTACTGAAGGAAATGATAAATTCCCATTTGCAACCCATTACCTTGAAGGCGCAGCTGCCATATGGTGGGAAAATACAAAAGCCGTGTGGCCGATTGATGAGGAAGTCACCTGGGAAAAATTCAAGGATAAGTTCCACAAATATCACATCCCTACTGGAGTTATGAAGGCCAAGCAGCGTGAATTTCTCGCGCTTGTCCAAGGAAATCAATCTGTGGCTGAGTATCTGCAAAAATTCAATCATCTGGCCCGTTACTCTCTGTATGACGTAGCCACCGAAGAAAGGAAGATGGACAGATTTCTTGGAGATTTAAATCCGCAACTTCGGTGTGCTCTCAGTATGTTTGATTTCACGGATTTCCAAACTCTGGTAGACAAGGCATTCATTGCTGAACGGGAACACAAGCTTATATCAGATAATAGGCCTGTTAACGACAACAAGCGCAAGTTTGAGCATAAGAAGGATGGGCAACCTATGCAAAAGGCTCGTACCTGGCAGCAGACTCAGGTGGAATGCCGGCCTAATTGGCAGCAGAATGTTAACAAGACCACCACTCAAGTCAAGAATGTTGTGGCCAATCCAATGCACGAGGAGCGGCAGCGCAATAATTCTTGTTTCACTTGCGGGCAGCCCGGACATTATGCCAAACAATGCCCCAAGAACCACAAGGTGAATGCGCTGAGCAGGCCACAAGTCAACTTTATGGAGTCAGGGCCAACCCAGCAAAACTTCACTAGGCACGTGAATCATATCTCCGCCGATGAATCCCAAGAGAAGCCAGAAGTCGTCATTGGTATGTTTTCTGTTAATGACATACCTGCAGTAATTTTATTTGACTCTCGGGCTTCCCATTCTTTTATTTCTCGGAGTTTTGCCGCCCAAAACAATTTTCCTTGCACAATTTTGGGCAAAAATATGCTGGTACAAACCCCGGGATCTATAATCAAGAGCAATCTAGTCTGCCGTGATCTGGAGATCAATATCAATGGGGTCCACTTTCCAACATCTCTGATAATCATTGAGTCTGAATAGTTGGATATTATATTGGGAATGAATTGGCTGACCAAATATCAAGTTTGTATAAACTGCGCAACCCCAGAAGTCAATTTAACCAGTCTGAATGGGAAGCTCACCAAATTCTATGCTCGCAAGCATATACCCAAGCCAGAACTAGTGTGCACTGCTGTGGTCGAATTGGAATTTATTCCTGTGGTCAGTGAGTACCCTGATGTGTTTCTAGAAGAACTGCCAGGCATGCCACTAGATCGGGAACTGGAATTTGCCATAGATCTTTTGCCCGGAACTGCACCATTATACAAGAAGTATTACCGGATGCCCTCATCAGAATTAGTGGAACTAAAGAAACATCTTGACGAATTACTCCGGAAAAGGTTATATTCATCCCAGCTCTTCACCGTGGGGGTCACCTGCAATCTTCGTGGGTAAAAAGGATGGCAATCTTTGTATGTGCATAGATTATCGCCAGCTGAATGAGGTCACCATAAAAAATAAATACCCACTGCCAAGGATTGATGATCTTTTCGATCAACTCAGTGGGGCTAAAGTATTCTCAAAAATCGATTTATGGACCGGGTATCATCAGCTCAAGATTAAAAGGGAAGATATTCCTAAGACCGCATTCACTACACGATACGGTGTTTACGAATATACTGTGATGTCCTTTGGTCTCACCAATGCCCCTGCCTTCTTCATGCATATGATGAACAAGGTGTTCATGGACTTCCTCGACAAATTTGTGGTAGTCTTTATCGACGACATCCTCATTTACTCCAAGAGTGAAGAAGAGCATAAGGATCACCTCCGGGCAGTGCTACAACCGCTCCGCAACCATCAGCTATACGCCAAGTTCAGTAAGTGCGAATTTTAGCTCAAGCAAGTTGGGTTTCTCGGGCATGTACTATCCGCCGAAGGCATAGCCGTGGACCCGAGCAAAGTAAACGATGTGCTCGATTGGGTACCGCCCACGATTGTAACATAGATCCGGAGTTTCCTTGGATTAGCTGGATACTATCGTCGTTTCATTGAAGGGTTTTCCAAAATTGCTAAACCTATGACGGAACTGCTCAAAAAGTATACAAAGTTTGAGTGGACCAAGGACTGTGAGAAGAGTTTTTATGAGCTAAAGACGCGTCTGACAACCGCACCCGTATTGACTCTTCCAGACATTTATCGCAGCTTTGACGTGTACTGCGATGCCTCCAGACAAGGTATTGGTTGTGTATTGATGCAAGACGGCAAGGTAGTAGCCTATGCATCACGACAACTACGACCACATGAGGGAAATTATCCTACTCATGATTTGGAATTGGCTGCAGTGGTTCATGCATTAAAAATTTGGAGACACTATCTCATTGGAAAAAGGTGCCAAATTTTTACCGACCACAAAAGCCTCAAGTATATCTTCACTCAGCCAGATTTAAATCTCCGTCAGCGAAGATGGTTAGAGTTGGTCAAGGATTATGACCTTGGAATAAATTACCATCCAGGCAAGGCCTACGTCGTTGCCGATGCGCTCAGTCGAAAGCCCGTCAGCTTAAATGTCATGTTAAAATCATTGCCTACCGAACTTCAGGAGGAGATCGCTCAGCTCAACTTGGTCATCGTGGATGCTGGCCTCACTAATATTTTGGAAGTTACCCCCACACTTGAGATGGAAATCCGCAAGGCCCAGCCAGATGACGCCAAGCTACAAAAGCATGCAAGGCAGCCCCCAGATTTCTTCAAGGACAACTTCGGTACCCTCCGATTCCGTGGACGAATTTGTGTACCAAATCAACCGGACTTGAAGAGGAAAATCTTGTCAGAAGCACACGAATCCTCGTATTCCATTCATCCGGGAAGTATGAAAATGTATGAAGACCTTAAACAAATATTCTGGTGGAAAGGGATGAAGAAAGATATTGCCTATTTTGTAGCCTGTTGCGACATATGCAACAAGGTGAAAGCAGAGCATCAGAAGCCAGCCAGACTTCTCCAACCACTGCCAGTTTCACAATGGAAATGGGATGATGTTTGCATGGACTTCATCACCGGATTGCCTAGGACTCAGCGAGGCAAAGATGCAATCTGGGTTATAGTGGACACCCTAACCAAGGTTGCTCATTTCATCCCGGTCAGCACCAGATACAGAGCAAATGAACTGGCGCAACTGTATGTATCCAGAATCGTCAGTCTGCATGGGGTACCCCGGACTATCACTTCCGGCCGAGGTTCTTTGTTTACCTCCGCTTTCTGGTCCCGCCTCCATCAAGCCTTGGGGACAGCACTAAAATATAGTACTGCTTATCACCCCCAAACGGACGGTCAGACAGAGCGAGTAAATCAAATACTCGAAGATATGTTGCGAGCCTGTGTGCTAGCCAACGGGGCGAACTGGGAAGATTGCTTGCCATACGCCGAGTTCTCGTATAATTACAGTTTCCAAACCAGTCTAAAGATGTCACCCTATGAAGCTCTATATGGTCGTAAGTGCCGCACTCGTCTAAATTGGTCTCAAGCTGGAGATAGCCATATCTTCGGAACCGATCTCATGATGGAAGCTGAGAAACAAGTCAGGGAAATCAGAGACCGACTGCAATTGGCCAAATCCCGGCAGAAGAGTTATTATGATGCAAAGCACCGGCAGGTCAGTTTTGAACCCGGAGAACATGTGTACCTTTGAGTCACTCCTATTAAAGGAGTTAAGCGATTTCAGACTCGTGGAAAGCTGGCACCCAGATCATTGGTCCATTCTCAATTATGTCTCGAGTGGGTACGGTTGCATACCAACTGGAACTACCCCCAGAGTAGTTAGAAATACACAATCTGTTCCATGTTTCGCAATTGAGACGATGCATATCCCCGCCTGAGAAAAGGACTGCAATGGCTGAGATAGAATTGGCAAAGGATTTAACTTCTAAAGAAAGATCGTCCAAAATTTTGGATCAAGTGGAAAGGGTCACTCGCAGCAAACTCAGAAAAAATTTCAAGGTTCAGTGGGAGCATCATACCGAGTCAGAAGCAACTTGGGAGCAGGAAGAGTTCCTTAAGAGTCAGTATCCAGAGTGGTTTTCCCAAGCAACCGAATCTCGAGGACGAGATTCATTCTAAGTGGGGGAGGTTTGTGACAGTCTGGTTTTTGCCCTTTCTTATTTGCTTGAAATTTCATTTGAAAGTTTTTGAAACTTGGAGTTTCTGAATCTTTTCATTTGGACTTAAACACTTGGGCATCCTTGGCTTTCACCCAAGTGTTCACTTCTCTCCCAAACCATCACTTCACTTCTGATCCACCACAAAATAACCTTGGAATATTTTTCTTAAATGAAAAATATTCATTTTCTCTCAAAAACCCTAAGCCAGATCTGTTTGCTTCAAGGCAACCCTAATTTTTATGGCTCAGAAAATTCTAAGATAATTCACAAATATTCTAGGGACACTAGGGCACCTCTGTGAGCAAAAATATTTCATCACTTTTTGGAATATTTTTGCTACAGAAAATCTTTTCTGTTCTGGACAGAAATGGTGGTTTCTACATCAACTACCATTTTACTTGCTCCATTTGACCTGAACTTTCTTGTGCATCTTTACCTTAGTAACTTATAACTAGACTCCAAAGCACAGCCCGAAACTCCCAGCCATTTGACCACAGTAACATCACAAAGTTACTGACCAGAAACTTACCTGGCTTGTAAAATCTTCTCTACTGCACCTGGATCCAAACCAAACCGTGGTAAACTTCAAAACTACCACGAACAACATGCCAGACATGATTTTTGGATGGAAGCTGGCCTGAGGAGAGAGTTCGCGCGGTGACCACGCGTGTCCACGATGCCAGGCATGCGTGTCGACGCGCTATGGGTGACGCCGAGCGCTCTGTTCGAGCGTGCTCGCTTCCCCCGCCTGCCCAACCATGCCAAACCCCGCCACCATCATCGTCTCGACATCCTTAACTCCTCCCTAGCACTCGCCAACGCCGGAGCTTGCCGCAGCGAGCACGGGCAAAAGGTCCGGCCAGCCCAACAGTGCGGAGCGCACTGTGCTCGTCGCCATCCCCTTGATCCTGTGCTCGTCTCCGCTCGCCCACAGTGGCCGCGTGACCTCCGTCGCCTTCTCCCCCTCTCATTGACGCTTCTCGTCGCCGGGCGCCATGGACAGGTGTCCACCTGCGGAGCCTGAAGCACCCTTGCTGCTCGCCTATAAATAGAGCCACCCCCAGCCTCCTCGAGCACCATCCAGCACTCACACACACCCCACGATCGAGTAGGAAGCCGTAGCCCACCCGGGCAGGCCTCAGGCCGCCATCCCCGAGCTCGAGCTCGCCGGCGATCCCCTCTGGTCGCCGCGGTAGCTCCAGCCCCTCCCAGGCCTGGGCGACCCCTCCAAGGCCTCCGCCTCTCTCCGGTGAGGCCATCTCGCCCACTTGGAGCCTCTGGAGTGACCTCTGCTCGCCGTCTTCCTCAACTCCGGCGACCTCCACGTTCTGCTTCCGCTTGCGAGCTAGTTTCCGACGCCGTCCGACCACCCCTAGCCACTCTACGGGTACGGGCAAGTGCGCCATCGTCCCCTCTCTCAATCCCTCCCTCTCGTTTGGGCCAAGGAGCCCTCGTCGCCGGCGAGAGCTCCGGCGAAGCCGCGGCCCTCTCTGTTTCTCTCTCCCTCTTCCCCCACCTGACTAGCGGGGTCCGCTAGTCAGCCACTCAGTACATGCGCGAAGCGGTACGAGTGGTGGCGCCCCTGGGCTTTACGCCTTCGACGTCACCCCCCAGCTGTTTCTTTTTATTCAAATTCATTTATATTCCAGAGAGCTTCAAACAATTTTAACTTTTTAACCATAAGTCCAAATGAGATGATTCTTTTTGCATTGTGTTCTTTGAAAGGAAATCTAACAGCTCACCAAAGATGAGATTTTTCCTAGCTGTTTAGAATTTCTGGTGAATTTCAGAAGTGTTCTTGATATTCTCTTTTTGTGTTTAAAATTATTTTGAGAAGGTGAGGCTTGTCTTGAGGATCACCAGGAGGCTTGTGAGCCTCATCTGCACTAAGGCAAGCCACAGCAACATTTTTATGATGCCATTTCAATATTTGTGATTTTCTCACTTAAATGAAATGATTAACCCATGCATTTAAATAATTATTGAATTATTTGTATTCTGTTAAGTATTGGTCAGTTGTTATGCTTGATTTACAGAATAATTGAAACTAGTTTAAGTGGGTAAAGCAAGTTAAAATTTATTTGAGGTGATGTTAGAAATAATTTTGTTATGCATGTTAGTAATTATTTAAAGCTTTGTGTTTGCATTCTTAAATTGATAAAATTTTTTTAGAAAATATTCTGTTAAATACTTGTTTAATCATATTACTTGTCTTATAGAATGTTTGAACCCAACTTAGTGATAAAGAAATTAAGAGTTGTTGATAATGATATCTTTTGGTCAAGCATATGAAAAATTTATCGGAGTTACTTTCTTGCGTAGGAAATTAATAAAACTTGTTGCAAAATATTTTGGTTAAGTTGTGAGTCATTTTGAGCAAGTAGAGTAATATGAGTTGTTGACGTTTATGCTCTGTGTGCATATGGATGATGTCGGTCATTTTTATCAATATGTGATGCATGTGTTGTTTTGCATTTCATGGCATGCTCGTTGATGAGATTATGGTACCGAGTCCCCGAGTGGGAGTGTTTCTACCACGACGGTGGTCAGGGTGTCTTTGGTAGACACGGGGCCACCCAGGACCAGCCTGTTGGGGATTTGGGTCGGAGTGGCCGGGAGAGTGCTGTGGCAATGGAGGGGTTTTGTCGGAATGCCGTTGGTCCACCCGAATGGGAATGCGAGGCCATGGGTTCCATGGTGTGGGTACCTGTGCTACCTCTGCAGAGTGTATAATCTATCGATAGCCGAGTCCACGGTCACGGACACCTCGTACTAGGTCCCACCATGAGTCAACGTTTAATAAAAATTGCACACTAAGCTATGAACTTTGCATTGTCAATGGATGGCAGAAAGGCCATCGAGGTATTTGGGACCAAATGATGGTCATGGTTGTGATCGCCGTAAGGATCACGAGTTGTTCTTGAGAAAGACCACTATGGTGGTGTGTTTGTGGTCCAGAGATGATCACAGTTGGTAAGCTGTCCTGATGGACGTTCGGGCTTGATCACAGGATGTTGACATATAATGTTGCATTATTAATAATTGGTTAAATATCATGATATTGTTTGTCATTATGATTATGCTTGTTGTGAGCTTGCAAGTACATTCAATGTACTGACCTGGCGTGTCATGCCAGAGTTCAGGAAAGTCTCGTTGGAAAGGAGCGCTGTTCGAGTCTAGATTGTGTCCACATCAGTGTCCCTGTGATATGGAGCTTCCGCTACGACGTTATTCCGCTGCCATGTAGTTGTTCGAGTCGAGGCCCCTTTATGTTCACTAAATAATGTACATATTGTTCCGCCGCACCGAGTGTGCCGCTTGGCCTCGACCATTGTTGTAATATGAACTCTGTTCCACTAGCATCAATAAAGCGGTTGTTTTCTGTACCAATATGTTGTGTGTTGCCAGAAGACATGATCTCTGGGCTGGCAATGCAGGGTAAACCGGTCGCTCTGAGCCGGGGTGCCACACGCATTCATTCATGTTAGAAGATTTTGCATACAAGCACGACGTTAAATGTGAGGAGATGAACACCTCGGTAGTGGTCAAAACCCCCGTGGGACAGTGTCAAACCTCCATGGTTGGCATCGACGTCCCCGTGGACATCGAAGGGCTGGAATTCTATGCCTCTCCCATTATCCTGAAGTCGTCTAACATCGACCTCATTTTGGGGATGGATTGGTTGAAAGCACATACTGCTTCTATAGTTTGCGCCACTAAGACCGTCCATCTACTTCACCCTTTAGATGAAATAGTTACTTACCAAGCTCATCTAGTGCAAAATGCCGAGGCCAGGCTCTATGCATTGAATGCATTGAACGCTGCACCACTCGAGGGCATTGAAAACATTCCCGTCGTGCATGAATTCCTCGACGTCTTTCCTGAAGAACTTCCAGGGATTCCCCCTACTAGAGCTGTCGAATTCATCATCGACTTGAAACCAGGCACCACTCCTATAGCCAAACGACGCTACAAGATGCCGCCGCATGAACTCCTTGAGCTTAAGGAGGAAATCGACAAATCTCTTCGCAAAGGATTCATTCGCCCAAGTTGCTCTCCTTGGGGAGCACCTTCTCTCTTTGTCAAGAAGACGGATGGGACAAACCGATTAGTTCAAGACTACCGTCCTATAAACCAAGCTACCATTCAAAATAAATACCCTCTTCCTCGGATCAATGATCTGTATGATCAACTGGCGGGTTCATCAGTGTTCTCTAAGCTTGACTTGAGGTTGGGTTACCACCAGATACGTGTTCGCGAAGAGGATATCCCAAAGACCGCCTTCGTGACTCGATATGGTTCATACGAGTACACCGTCATGTCTTTCGGTTTAACCAATGCTCCAGCCACCTTCTCTCGTCTGATGAACTATATATTCATGGATTACCTCGACAAGTTCGTCGTGGTTTATCTGGATGATATCCTGGTATTTTCCAAGAACGAAGAGGAACATGCTGAACATCTTCGTCTTGTGCTGGAAATGCTACGAGAGCATCAACTATATGCCAAGTTCTCCAAATGTGAATTCTGGCTACCTGAAGTAACCTATCTTGGGCATGTCATCTCTAAGGATGGTATTGCCGTCAACCCTGAACGAGTCCAGGCATTCCTTGATTGGACTCCTCCCAAGAACGTTAAGCAAGTCAGAAGTTTTCTCGGTCTCGCCAGCTATTGCCGTCGATTCGTCGAGAACTTCTCCAAGATCGCCAGGCCTCTGACTAACCTGTTGCATAAGGGCGTCAAGTTCCAATGGACAGACAAATGTCAGGAAAGTTTCCAGGCACTCAAAGACAAGTTGACTTCTGCCCCAGTTCTAGCTCCACCTGATACTAAGAAGGACTTCGTCATTTACTGCGACGCTTCGCGTCAAGGATTAGGCTGTGTCCTAATGCAAGACCACAAAGTGATTGCTTATGCCTCTCGGCAATTGCGCCCTCACGAAGAGAACTACCCAGTTCACGACCTCGAACTTGCTGCTGTCATTCATGCGCTGGAGCAGTGGCGACATTACCTTCTCGGTAATCGTTGCGAGATCTTCACTGACCACCAAAGTCTGAAGTATCTGTTTACTCAGCCAGACCTGAACCTCCGTCAGCAGAGATGGATGGAGATTGTTGCAGACTTTGACTTGGGTATTTCCTATACGCCAGGCAAGGCTAATGTAATGGCTGATGCCTTGAGCCGCAAGTCTTACTGCAACCACCTCCAGGTTCACAAAGTTCAGCCCTCGCTTGTTGAAGAATTCAGAAAGCTGAACCTCCATATTGTTCCTCCGGGTGCACTCGCTCCCCCTCCTAAGGAGTTTCGCAAGATGAACCTCCGTGTTGTTTCCCAGGGTTCCCTCAATACCCTGTCTATCGAACCAGATCTCTTAGACTCCATCAGGAGAATACAGGGATATGACTCTGAAGCCCACAAGATTAAGCGCTACCTCGCAGAAGGAAAGCCCTCATTCTTCACTATTGCTGATGATGGCACTTTGTACTTCAAGGGCCGCCTAGTGGTGCCATGTGCAGAGAAAAACCTGGATATGACTCAGGAGGTTATGAAAGAAGCTCATGATACGCCTCTATGTATCCATCCTGGTAGTACAAAGATGTACCAAGACATCCGTCAGAGATTCTGGTGGTCTAATATGAAGCAAGACATTGCTCGTTATGTTGCTGAGTGTGACGTTTGCCGTCGTATCAAAGCAGAACATCAAAGGCCTGCTAGAACTCTGCAACCTATCTCTATTCCTGAATGGAAATGGGACCATGTTGAGATGGACTTCGTCACTGGATTTCCCAAATCACAGAAAGGTAATGATGCTACTCTTGTCGTCGTTGACCGGCTTTCCAAAGTTGCACATTTTCTGGTGGTCAAAGAAACGATCACTGCTAGTCAGCTGGCAACGCTCTATATGTCCAGGATTGTTTCACTCCACGGTATTCCATTGGTTATCAGCTTAGACCGTGGCAGCTTATTCACTTCAAGATTCTAGGAAAGTTTCCAAGAAGCTATGGGGACTCATCTGTCTTTCAGTACTGCATTTCATCCTCAGTCGCAAGGACAAGTTGAACGTGTCAACCAAGTTCTCGAAGACATGCTTCGAGCTTGTGTTATTTCTTTCGACAAGAAATGGGAGGAATCTCTCCCTATGCTGAGTTCTCTTATAATAATAGCTATCAAGCTAGTGTGAAGATGGCCCCCTTCGAAGTGTTATATGGGCGAAAGTGCCGAACCCCTCTGAACTGGTCAGAAACTGGGGAACGTCCACTCTTTGGTCCAGATATTATCCAACATGCCGAAGAACAAGTCCGCATTATTCGTGAGAATCTCAAGACTGCTCAGTCGCGTCAGAAGAGTCAGTATGACCGTCATCATGAAGACATGGTCTATCAACCTGGCGAAAAGGCTTATCTTCGAGTCACACCAATGAAGGGTGCTCACCGCTTCGGAATCAAGGGCAAACTAGCTCCTCGCTATATTGGGGCGTGGAAAAGTGGCATACCAACTGGAGCTTCCGCCGAACCTTTCTCAGGTTCACGATGTGTTCCATGTGTCACAGCTCCGCCGTTGCTTCAAGGACCCAATCCGAGCAGTGGATCATGAAGTGCTCGAATTGCAGCAGGACCTCTCCTATAAGGAGCATCCGGTCTGCATTCCCGACCAAGCTGAACGCCGCACACGTCAGAAGGCGATCAAGTTCCTCAAAGTCCAGTGGTCGCACCATTCTGAAGATGAAGCCACTTGGGAACGCGAGGATCGCCTGCGTGATGAATACCCCGCACTGTTTCCTTCTACCTCCTAAATCTCGTGACGAGATTTCTTGTAGTGGAGGAGATTTGTAACACCCGGATAATTAGGCTACAGTAAAACTCTCCTGATGATGCCATGTCATCTCTGTTACTGTTGCTAATCACGTGTTAGTTCAAAACATTGCAAATTAAAAAAATGAATTCGTGGCAAACACCCAAAGTTTTCAAAAGTCAAAACAAAAATGTTCGGTGGGTGCCAAATATTGCATAGGTAATTATGGTGAAGTAAATACATTTTTAGAAAATGCCTAAGTATTTTAAAGTGAAATAAAACAGAAAAGAAAAATAAAGAAAAGAAAAGAAAAGGAACCTCCCCTCACTGGACCAGGCGGCCCATCTCACAGGCCAGACCGGCCCAGCTGGCCAACCCGGCCCGCCTCCCCCTGCCGCCTCCTTTCCCTGTTCCCCCGACCTGGGTCGGAACAGGGGCGCGCTCCCGCCCGACCACCTCGCCGGCACCGACGCCGGGGAGGATAAGGCCGCCACGCCTCCGCCTCCACGATCCTGCATCCCACTCGCCCCCACTCTCGCCTTGGTTCCTGCGCCTCTCCCACTCCCCTCCAGATCCACCTCTGCCACGCCTCACCGAGCGCCGTCGTCGCCATGGCTGCGCCATAGCCGCGGCCACCGGCCACTCCGCGCCTCGCCAGCACGTCCACGAGACGCGCCGTTGTCCTCTACCTCGTCTACGCCTCGCCATCGAGCTCGAGGAGCACCGCACGGTCGGGATCGAGCTCGTCCCCATCTTCTCTGTCGCCGGTGACCGCCGTCGTCTCCGGCCACCTCTGCGCTCCTAAGCTGTCGCAGCCTTTTCGTAGCCGCTCGGTGAGCTCCACCCCTTCCTCTCCACGTCCTAGCTCCGTTTACGCGCCGCAGCAAGCTGTGCGCGACGCGACGCCATTGCCGCGCCCGGGCTCCGCTGTCGAGCTCGTAGCCATCACGATAGGGCTCGTCCCGGTCCGCCGAGCTCACCAACGCGTTCGTGGCTTCGAGTAGTCGCCGTAGGAGTAGCGCGCCACCCGTTTTGGCTCCGTTTCATCGCGCACGAGTTCGCCGTGCTTCGGGGCTCCGCCGTCCCTGTCGCCGGCGGCGGCTCCACCCATCGCAGCTCGCGTGGCCACCCGCGTTGGATGCGGTGTTGCTCACTCGTTCGAACGCGCCAACGCACGGGCCAAATGGCCCCCTGTACGTGGGTTCTGGCGAGGTCCCGAGTGCCTCCGCCGTATTTTCAGTCGCCGGCCACCACCGACGTGGCACACCTGGGGCCACCCCTGGGTCACTGCCAACGGGCCCCGCGGGCCCCATTGACTGGGTTGACCCAGTCAATGTGCTGACTGGGCAGCCCAGTGCCACTGACTGGTGGGCCTCGCCCCTAACACTAATTAAATTACTTAATTTAATTAGATTTAAATTGATTACTCACTGACAGTGGGCCCATGTTATCTAATTAGTTAGATTAATTGAAATTAAACTCTGTTAAGGCCACTGTCTATGACAGGTGGGACCCATTGGTCAGTTTGACTAGTCAAACGGTCAGCTGACTGCTGACGTCATGCTGATGCATTGCTGACGCATTAATAGATTTCTGTTAATAAAAATAATTCCAGAAAATGGTTTAATCTTTGAAAATTCATAGAAAATAAACCGTAGCTCGGATGAAAATGTTTTCTATATGAAAGTTGCTCAGAAAAATCCAACGAATCCGAATACGCGGTCCGTTCATCTGTCACATGCCCTTAGCATGCTGAACATGGAACATTCCCCCTCCGGTCATCTGTCTGACACAGGTCCGGAACCGGGAACACCTTCCCGACTGATTTCCCCCCTTCGCCGGTATCACCTAGTACCGCGTTTGGGCACACCTAGCCTCACGCTTTGTCATGCCATGCATCGTTATGCATCTGTTTGCATTGTATTCATTGTTTCTTCCCCCTCTTCTCTCCGGTAGACTACGAGACCGACGCCGCTGCTAGTGCCCCGATCGACTACGTTGTTGACGACCCCTCCTTGCCAGAGCAACCAGGCAAGCCCCCCCTTGATCACCAGATATCGCCTATTCTTCTCTATACTGCTTGCATTAGAGTAGTGTAGCATGTTACTGCTTTCCGTTAATCCTATCCTGATGCATAGCCTGTCCTTGCTACTATTGTTGTTACCTTTACCTGCAATCCTACATGCTTAGTATAGGATGCTAGTTTTCCATCAGTGGCCCTGCATTCTTGTCCGTCTGCTGTGCTATACTATCGGGCCCCAAGTGATCACGGGTATATACTTATATACTCTATACATGATACCTGCGGTGACTAAAGTCGGGTCGGCTCGTAGGAGTACTTGCGAGTGGATCTTGTGGCGGAGCGACAGGGCAGGTTGAGACCACCTAGGTGAGAGGTGGGCCTGGCCCTGGACGGCGTCCGCGGTTACTTCAAAATAACACGCTTAACGAGTTCTTGGTATTTGATCCGAGTCTGGCCATTTGGTCTATACGCACTAACCAACTACGCGGGAACATTTATGGGCACTCGACGTCGTGGTATCAGCCGAAGCCTTCGTGACGTCAGCGACTGAGCGGCGCGCGCCGGATTGGACTGGAACGCCTACTAGGCTAGGTCGGCTTCCGGCCGCGTACGCCACGTGCAGGTGTGCAATGGGCCCAGACCCCTGCGCCATAGGATTTAGACCCGCGTGCTGACCTCTCTGTTGTGCCTAGGTGGGGCTGCGACATGTTGATCTTCCGAGGCCGGGCATGACTAGAAAAGTGTGTCCGGCCAAATGGGATCGAGCGTGTTGGGTTATGTGGTGCACCCTGCAGGGAAGTTTATCTATTCGAATAGCCGTGTCCCTCGGTAAAAGGACGACCCGGAGTTGTACCTTGACCTTATGACAACTAGAACCGGATACTTCATAAAATACACCCTTCCAAGTGCCAGATACAACCCGGTGACCACTCTCTAACAGGGCGACGAGGAGGAGATCGCCGGGTAGGATTATGCTATGCGATGCTACTTGGAGGACTTCAATCTACTCTCTTCTACATGCTGCAAGATGGAGGCTGCCAGAAGCGTAGTCTTCGACAGGATTAGCTATCCCCCTCTTATTCTTGTATTATGATGCTTGTATGACTTATTTATGTTTTAGAGTTGTGTTGTGATATCTTCCCATGAGTCCCTGATCTTGATCGTACACGTTTGCGTGCATGATTAGTGTACGATTGAATCGGGGGCGTCACAATGTCCCCGCCATCAAGAAGAATCTTGTTAGTGGCCCCCTTCTATGTAAAGACGGGTTTAAGTTAGTATTTGAGTCTAACAAAGTAGTCGTATCTCGGTATGCACTATTTGTTGGAAAAGGATATGATTGTGGTGGTTTGTTCTGCCTTTCCCTGGAGGATTTCTGTAATAAAGTCGTGAACCAAATTCATTCTAATGTGAACGAATCTGAGGTTTGGCATTCATGTCTTTGTCACATAAACTTCGGTTGTATGACGCGGCTAGCTAAGATGGACTTAATCCCGAGTTTCACTTTAGCCAAAGGCTCTAAGTGCCATGCATGTGTGCAAGCTAAGCAACCTCGTAAGCCTCAGAAGCTTGCGAAGGAGAGACACCTGGCACTGTTAGAGCTCATACATTCAGATCTCTGTGAGATGAATGGTGTATTGACTAAAGGTGGAAAGAAATACTTCATGACTCTGATTGATGATTCCACTAGATTCTGCTATGTGTATTTGTTAAATATTAAGAATGAGGCTCTACACTACTTTAAAGTCTATAAGGCTGAAGTTGAGAACCAACTTGAGAAGAAAATAAAACGAGTCCGGTCTGATCGTGGTGGAGAGTACTTTTCTAATGAGTTTGATTTATTCTGCGCGGAACATGGTATTATTCATGAGACACTACTAGGAAAATGCTTATAGACAGTAGCATAGTAGTAGCGCTTATTATAACAAAGCGCTGCTACTACTTATCAGTAGCGCTTTTTTTAGAAAGCGCTACTACTATGCACTTACCAGTAGCGCTCTTTTAGTAAAAAACGCTACTACTACAAGTGCCAGGCCGTTGCCGGCAGGCCAGGCATAGTAGTAGCGCTTTTATGTATGAAGCGCTACTGCTACTAGGCGTAGCAGTAGCGCTTTCTACATATCAGGGCTACTACTATGGGATCCTTATCCAGCCCAACGGCCCGCGCTCGACCTCTCTCTCACACCCTCGACCTTCACTCACTCGCGCGCCTCTCCGCCGTCTTCGCCGCCGCCCTCCCCCGCGCACCGCCGTCCCCCGTGCCGGAGCTCTCCCGCCTGCCGCCCTCGCCCGCGCCGGCTCTGCTCCCCCGCCGGCCACCCTCCCCCGTGCCAGCCTCTTCCCCAGCCGGCTGTCCCGCGCCGGCCTCCTCCCGTGTCGGCCTCCTCCCGCATCGACCTCCTCCCGCGCCGGCCTCCTCCACCACCGTGACGTACTCCTCCTCCCTCCTCCCTCTAGGTTAATTAACTTAGGTCAATTTAGTTCATTAGGTTAACTAAGTTGAACTAAGTGAAGTAGCTAGGTTAATTAGTTTTGCTAACTAGGTTAAGTAGATGTTTTTTAGATGTTTGGTTAACTAGTTTGGTTGTGGTACTATTATTTAGATGTTTTTTAGTTAGGGAAGTAGGTTAGGTAACTAATTAATTAGATGTTAATTTAGGGCAGTGGTGTTTAGTTTATAGAAAAAAATTCAATATAGTTTTTTAATGTTTTTTAGTAAGTGTTTAATAGAATTAGTTAGAAAATTAATAGAACTAGTTAAACTAGTTTATTTTTAGTAAGTAGTAATTTATTTTATTTATAGTAAGTGCTTAGTTGAACTAGTTGAATTAATAAAACTAGTTTATTTTTAGTAAGAAAATTTAGGTATATGAGATTTGATGATCTAATTAAAATTTTACTAGAACTAGTTTATTTTTAGTAAGAAAATTAATAGAACTAGTTCATTTTTTTTAGTTAAACCAATTATTCCCGCATCCTACTTTGAATGCTAAAATTAGAGAGCACTATGTAAGGCGTATGCATTTGATTAGTTGATAGCTTATAGGTTTTTTGTTTTTTGCATAAATCAAGGAGCCCCTCTATCATCACCGCTGTCGTCCCCGTCACCGACCCCCTCCGACCTCGAGGTGAGACCCCCTCCCTCACCGCCCCCCCTCCGTCGTCCCCATCAAGTTTGAATGCTCATATGATGTGTTTGCCCAAGTGGTCGGCCATGTTTGCAGGTTACACCTCCTATAGTGGCCTATGTTTTGCCGGAGTGTTGATTAATTTCCGTTCCGACAAATTTCAGGCGCTCGATATGTCCTTCTTTAGCAAAGGTCATGCCGGATTTTTTCGTGAATTCTGGCATGACTGGTGCTAGAATATGTAGGAAATATCGAGTGGCCTGGATTTTCTAGAAAATAATTAAACGAAATTTTGGGTTGACTTTAAGTCTGTCGAGGCTCCATCACCTAAGGTCAAAAAATCAGTGAGGGATTGTATCCACCATATATGAGAGAGGACGAAGAAGCCCGACTATTGTCGTGGGGGTCGTTTCTCCTTCTTCTCCGGGCGCTAGACCTTTGTTATGCACTAGGGGAAGGAGGAGTAACGACCATCACCGACGGTCGCAAATGTCAAAGAGGAATCAGTGAGTGAGAGCCTCCACCACATATGAGAGGACGAAAAATCCCGACTGTTGTCGTGGGGGTCGCTTCTCCTTCGTTCGCGTGTGCTAGACATTTTGGTGTAATGCACTTGGGAACGAAAGGAGGAGCGACCATCACCAACGGTCAAATGTATACACCACGCGAGCTGAGAGTTTTCAATAAAAAGACTCGACAGACCGATAGTCAACCCGTGATGAATAATAATGATCTAATTTAATTTCTGTAGTACATATATTGAATTGTACAAGTTTAATCTTTGAATTAGGAACGTAGGAAATGTCATCATCGGACGACGAAAGTCTCCCGGGGGAGTGCAGCTGGTGCAACGACGACCAAGGTCTGTGCGACAGGCCTCACCTGGACGAAGATCGGCGCTTCAGCATTAAGCTCCAGGAGAGCTTCGATGTTGAAATGGTACGCAACGACGACAAGTGTTTTTCTCGTAATTAAGCATGACTTCAACTATTTCAACGTGTAATTTTCATCTTTTACAATTCGAGTAGCTTATCCCATGCCATGCAAGATGCTATGTCTTGGAGAGGATGGATTTTGAAGACCATGAAAGTTTTGAAACGAAGAAAATTCACCTAAGGACCCATCATGGTATGGATTTTGAAGTAAATCTGTACAATTCTGAGAGCGTAACCCATTTTGGTTGCAAAAATTGGGAAGCACTTTGCAAGATGTATGGTTTTTATGAGGGTATGCTTGTCACCATGGATCTTGGTGATCCTGACATCGACCAAGACAATATGGACATTTGGGTCCTTGTTGATACGCTTCCAATTCTACCGCTATATGTGAGTTTCTCAAACATAGTTATTAACTAATTTATATTGTTTATTTCAAATAGTTGACAGCTTATTTCCATTGATAGCTTATTTTTATTCTTCAAACAATGTGCGGAAGATGGTAGACAGAACCTACTACACCGATGGCTCTGAGTTAACTTATCAGGAGAAAAATCATCTGATCGCATTTTGTACTGATCTTGAGAATTACAATACCTATTATCAAACTCCTCCATAATATGGTGAATACGTGGCACTAGTGCACGTGTTGAACCACGCTAACATCCATGGAGATGCCATGGTAATATTTTTTTACTATTACGACATCCGTGCATCTTTTGCATAAATTCTTTTAAAACTTAAGTACGTTGCTAACTACGAAGTTATTACTATGTTTTTCAACAAAAAATCCCGTCGGATTGTGTGCCTCATCAGATGTATCAGAATGGTCGCCTTGATGTTTTGAACATACAGCCAGGTCATCCTACGAGTCACACATGTGCATATCAGATTTCTAAAAACAGTGAAGACCTGATAATCAAAGAATGGAAAAAATGTATGGTCAGTCTTAGGGAGGTTCTTGGAAGCAAGATTGTGCGAAAGGCAAGAATTGGAGACATGATAATCTCCATTCTCCATAATGGAGAGTCAGGGGCTATCTTGGTTTATGCTCTTTTACGTAGGAGAAGGTAGTAGGTCCTAGCTAATACTCATGATCATGTGCTAAGAACAACTAAGTAGGATGTTTAGATGACTATGATGATGACGTGGTATCGAGTAGAAGTTGTATGATCGATGATGATGAGTATGACTTGTTATTATGATACCAATGATGAGTTATTTATTATTATGATCGATGATGCATGTTGCTAAGTTGTTATATGAGCATGATGAGTTATTATATATATCAGTAGGTGAAATGAATATGGATTAGATTCAAGTGGAGGCAACATGTGGCGCACATCGAAAGTACTACTAATCCAAACTAGATCAAGTTTGGATTAGTAGTACTTTCGACATGCTCCACATGTTGCCTCCACTTGAATCTACTCCACGTTCATTTCACCCACTTTTATATATAATAACTAATCATGGTCATAAAATCATGTGATGAAAGTACTGTATATAAAACCACAACGAAAATAAGCTGTATTTTTAAAAATACAGGAAAAGTTAGCAGCAACGCTTTTCAGAAGAAGCGCTACTTCTACTTAGTACTATCAGTAGCACTTACCAAAGAAAAGCGCTACTGCTAACTAGGTATAGCACTAGCGCTCCCTTTCCAGCGCTACTGCTACTAGTTAGCTGTAGCGCCTTAGTGGTAGCGCTAGTACAAGCGCTACTGCTAGCTCAAAAACAAGCGCTACTACTAGGGTTTTCCCTAGTAGTGAAAGGATGCCTCCCTACTCACCCTAGTCAAATGGAGTTGCCGAACGGAAAAACCGTACTCTAACTGATTTGGTTAACGCCATGTTATTCACATCGGGTTTATCCAAGGCATGGTGGGGAGAGGCTGTAATGACATCATGTCCTGTCCTGAATAAAGTTCCCACAAAGGATATACAATGAGACTACTCCCTATGAGCAATGGGAAAAGAAAAGAACTACACTCTCTTACTTGCGCACTTGGGGCTGTTTAGCGAAAGTCAACGTGCCGATAACCAAAAAGCGCAAGTTAGGACCAAAGACTGTGGACTGCGTTTTTCTTGGCTATGCCAAGCGTAGCGTTGGCTATAGATTTCTAGTAGTGAAATCTGATGTACATGACGTGAAGGTCGGTACAATCATGGAGTCTAGGGATGCTACATTCTTTGAGGATATTTTTCCCATGAGAGATATGCAAAGCACTTCTAGACTGGAATCTGATGAGACTCCTAAACCTGCTATTGCGATGGAATATTATGAACTTAAAAGTGATGAGAGTTCCACAGAGGATGACGAGGAAGCTCCTGTTAGGAGCAAGAGACGGAGGACTGCAAAGTCCTTTGGTGATGATTTCCTCGTGTACCTCGTGGATGATGATACTCCCAGTTCCATTTCAGAAGCTTATGCATCTCCGGATGCTGACTACTGTAAGGATGCGGTCCGTAGTGAGATGGATTCCATCTTGGCTAACGGGACATGGGAGATCACTGATCGTCCTTATGGTTGTCAAACATTAGGATGTAAGTGGGTGTTCAAGAAGAAGATTAGGCCCGATGGTACTGTTGATAAGTATAAGGCTAGGCTTGTGGCCAAGGGTTATACCCAGAAAGAAGAAGAGGATTTCTTTGACACTTATTCACCTGTGGCTAGACTGACAACCATTCGAGTGATACGCGCTTTGGCTGCCTCGCATGGTCTTCTCGTTCACCAGATCGACGTTAAGACGACCTTCCTTAACGGAGAGCTAGACGAGGAAATTTACATGCAACAGCCAGATGGCTTTGTAGTAAATGGTCAGGAAAGAAAGGTGTGCAAGCTAGTGAAATCCTTGTATGGCCTGAAACAAGCGCCTAACCAATGGCATGAGAAGTTCAACACTACCCTGACATCTGATGGCTCTATCGTTAACGAAGCTGACAAATGTGTATACTATCGCTATGGTGGGGGCGAAGGAGTTATACTCTGTCTGTATGTCGATGACATACTGATATTTGGGACCCTGATGTCTACTACGCAACCTTCTTCTTGTAGACGTTGTTGGGCCTCCAAGTGCAGAGGTTTGTAGGACAGTAGCAAATTTTCCTCAAGTGGATGACCTAAGGTTTATCAATCCGTGGGAGGCGTAGGATGAAGATGGTCTCTCTCAAACAACCCTGCAACCAAATAACAAAGAGTCTCTTGTGTCCCCAACACACCTAATACAATGGTAAATTGTATAGGTGCACTCAGTACAAAAAAAGACACAGCTGTGACATTTTGGGCCGAACGAAAAAAATGTTTGTCATACTTATTACACTTCTATGACGATAATTGTGACAAAACCCGGTATCATCATAGATGTGGTGGCTCCTACTCTATGACAAAAAATCATGACAGAAAATGGGCTTTTCGTCCTGGGCGGGCCGAAGACGCAGCTTCATGACATTCTTTGGGCCGTCCATGACGGAAAAAACCGTGGTAGAAGCGAGGGCGAGGAAAATATCGGGGTGTTCCCGGTTACGGTGGGTGGTCGGGGCCGAGCGATGCGCGTTTCTCTCATACACGCATGCGCGTGGGTGCAAGGCGTTGGTCTCTAACTGAACCCGAGCGAGGCATTGGGCTCTAACTGAACCCGAGCGATTGCACTGCAGGCTACGCGTTACTGAACCCGAGCGATCGATCGATGGCTATTAACTGAACCCGATTGAGTGATTCCTTCGCTACTGCTGCTAACTGAAGCTGATCGATGCTGCCTCTGGATGAACAGTGAGCGTTGCTGGGGGGGTTTGGATGAACAGTTACCGGTGGGGGTGGATGAACAGGATCCCGTGGTGTTGCCTCTACATGAACAGGACCCCGATCGATCGAGCCGGTTGGGGCTGGATGAATAGGACCCCGTGAAGGGCTGGATGAACAGGACCACCCCGTGGAGGGCTGGATGAACAGTAGACGGTGGAGGGCTAGATGAACAGTAGCCCGTGGAGGGGTGGTTGAACAGGAGCCCGTGGAGAGGGCTGGTTGAACAGTAGCCGGTGGAGTAGCGCGCGGTGGAGGCTGGATGAACAGGAGCGCGGGGATGAACAGTCGCAGGTGGAGGCTGGAGGAGGTCGACGGTGGATGAACAGTAGCCCGTGGAGGCTGGAGGGGGTCGACGGTCGAGATGAACAGTATCTCGTGGAGTCTCGTTTTGCGGTATGCCACGCCCCTCCCAATGAACAGGACCCCCGTTTCGACCATAGCGCTCCAACACAAGTCCGTTTCCTCCGTTTTGCGGAACGCCACACCCCTCCCGATCAACAAGACCCCCGTTTTGACCGTAGGAGGTCCGTTTCCTCCGTTTTGCCGTACACCAGACCCCTCCCGATGAACAGGATCCCGTTTCGAACGTGGACGGTTGAACACAAGGTCGTTTCCTCCGTTCTGCGGTACGCCAGGCCTCGTTTCCGTTGGCTGTTCCGTCCAAGCCGGTTGGCTCCCACTCGCTCCGTTCCCTCCCGATGAACACGACGCATTCCGTTGCCTCCCCATGAACACGACGACAACGCAGTTTCTCCGTTCCACCCAGCCATGTACACGAGCCCTGGCCGTACATACGCCCGAGTAGGCGTTTGAGACCCCGCCCGTATGTACGTACGTGGCAGTATTTACTTTCTTGCACCCTGGCTGCTATACGCGCCTCTACTACGACACGTGCGCGCCTCTACATCGACCAGTATGTACGTACACGTTCGCGACCAGAATGAAAACGCTACGGACGCTTCGACCAGGTGGGTCCCGGACGCAGTTCCTTGCATGCGAAGATGTAGCTGGTGGGTACCAGCAGTCAGGGGGGAAACGTTTTTTCACGAAATACGGTTGCCCGTCCGGTGGGTCCCTACTATCAGGTGGAGGAATCATTATTTTCCGCGTAATAAGGAGGCACTTCCTTGCTGCGGCCATGGACCCAGCTGTCAGCCTCTCCACGTACAGTCCACGTCCGATGGAAGCCGTTCCTTGACCACGTTGACCACGCCGCGTTGAGAGCACCAGGGCGGTGGACGACGGCGAGGCCTAGGAAGGGGACGACGCAGAGCCGGGGAAGACACGGCAGTGGATGCCCACGCGTCGAGGAGTATGAGGGTTCACTGGTTCGCTACGGTATGAGGCTGCCGTCGCCGCAGAATAACAGGGGGTGTGGGTGAGTAGAGTGATGGCCTGGCCAGCGGTGGGAGTAGTAGGGGCGGTGAGGCCTTCGTGGCATCGCAGCTGGCCACGGCAGGCAGGAGCACGAGGCACGACCGGCGCTGCTTTGGGCGGCTAGAGCAAGAAGACCAGAGGTTGAAGAAGCACTACGGCCGTTGGATGGACATCATATGGTCACTGGAGCTAGAATCGTTCATATTGACTAAGTTGACAAAGCCCTCCGTCCCCGTCAACTTAGTTGGCCCACAAGTCAGCCTCCCACTATTGTGGGTCCCAGCTAGCAGGGGGTATTCTTTTTTTGTGCGTAATAAGGAGGCACTTCCTCGCGTGCGAAGATATAGCTGGTGGGTCCGACCTATCAGCGGTGGGAACGTTTTTTTCGCGAAATACAGAGGCCCTTCCGGTGGGTCCCTGCTGTCAGGTGGAGGAATCATTATTTTGTGCGTAATAAGGAGGCATTTCCTTGCGTGCGGCCGTGGACCCAGCTGTCAGCCTCTCCACGCACAGTCTACTTCCGATGGTGTCGTTCGTTGACCACTCCACGCCGAGCACATCCAAGGTGGTGGACGACCGCGAGGCCCCGGACAGCAACGAGCGGGAGATGGGAAGACGCGGGAGTAGAGTCGCAGACGGAGAGGTGTACGAGGATTAACTGGTTCTGGTGCGGTGTGGTTCGGCAGTCGGTGGAGAAGAACAGGAGGTGTGGAGGGGTGGATGGATGGCCTGGCCAACGGTGGAGTAGCGCTTCACAGTGAAGCGTGCTAAGCAGAGCTGCTAGCAGCAGGAGGCGGGAGCAGGTGGTCCCGACGGCGCTGGAGGAAGAAGACGAGAGATTGAAGATGGATGCCGGTCGTTGGATGTAAATCCAGCGGCTAACGATGGCAGAATCATTTGTTGACTAAGTTGACAACGACTTGCATTGGCTTTGACCTATTGGCCCACATTTCAGCCTCCAAAAATGTGGCACGTATTCAACCCATTTTCTCAGAATTTACAGTCTTTTTTTTGCGGGGTAGAATTTACAGTCAATTTGATCTCTTTTTTTTGAATTACAGTCCATTAACTGGGCTGGGTGAACAAATAATGTAGCGTCCATGCAGCCCATTTATGTTTTTCCTAAAAAATTACGGGCCATTTCCACTTTCTCGAAATACACGATTTTGCTGGGCTGATTCTAATTATAATGTTGGGGTGGGCGCAACAATGTTATCAAAAAATAAATAGGGACTGAGCATTTTGTTTTTTTATATATATATTTAAATAATAAGTGATTTATTATTACATTGGTCCTTAAATCTTACAAAGCTTTTGTACACAATCACGAGGATTTTCGTTGCCAAAAAAAATCCAGGATTTTATTGTTAAGAAATTATTTTTATAAGTTAATAAGATGTGGGATATTGTTTTCTTACATATGTAAGTATCTGTTAAATATATGATGACAATAACAATAATATATAATAACATATAAAATAATTTAAATATATATAATATAGTTAGAAGGGAAACATAAGTTGGATCAGGCGTTCCTATTCTTATATAGAAAAATAGAACAGACCTCTGCGTTTTCTTCAAAAAGAATTGGGCTGCCGATGTTTCAGGAAAAATAAAACCTCGGATGGGAGGTCCATAGGCCGGTCGATACATGACGGCCCTCAAGAAAATACAAACAGGCCTATGGACCTCCCATCCGAGGTCGTGGGCTGCGCATGTTAAAAAAGAAAGCCTAGACGGGGCAGCCCAAAACCCAGCTGATACTTGCTGCCCCAGTGATAATAAATGATACCTGCCAGCTCCCCGGCTTCGTTGTGAATTTATCTCCTATAGTAACTACGTTGAAGCACCTAAAAAATGTAACTATGTTGACAAACCCGTGGGCCCCAATGTCAGTATAGCATTAGGAGGAAGTATTTTTTTCGATGAGGCACTTGCTTGCGTATGGCCATAGACCTGGTGGGTCCCGACTGTCCGCCTCTCCACGTACAGTCCTCTCCAGATTCCTCTCGTTTGTTCAGCATGTTCACAACGGCAGACAGCGGCGTCGCGGCAAGCGCTCAAAGGCACAAGAGGAGATCCGACCACCCGAGGAAGTGCCTTATTAGTAACGAAACAACTGAACTAGCCTAGTGGCCAAGTGACACTACCCGACAGCTGTTCCGCCCGGGTTCGATTCCACCTGTGCAGAGAAAATATCTCCAAATTTTTTGCCTCTGCCTTTATTGACATGTGGGTCCCAATTGTCATCTACGCACACCACGTCCAACACTTGCCAAAACTTCGTCCCTCGTTTTCTCTGTTTTTCGCACACTCGACATTGTGTGGGCATTTTGGAAATAGCATATCTTTTTGACTGTGCATCATATGAAGATGTGCTATGCATGAATGTTGATCAACATGATGTTAACTGGCTGGTAGTTCCAGTTTCGACCATGAATAAAACTTCCAGCATGATGTTAACACTATTTGAAAAGGCCGTGTTAATTTAAATGCTCTGCCACTGAAAGTTGCAGTTTCTTATCTGAAACTGAACTTGGAGTTTCTTATCTGAAACTGAAACTTCTAGTTTCTTCTCTGAGAATCACATCGTCTGCACTTTTATACTCCTATGAAACTAATTTTTTTAAGTGCTAAAAATAGATCTCTAGAATTCATAAAATACTTCATATGCTCAATACTGCAAATCTGAAATTCAAAAGACATTCATATCTGAAAGTACTCTCAAAATACACAACACAAAACACAATTCACAACCTGCAAATACTAACAACCCTAAGCTCCTCCTGACAATTCACAACCTGCCCAACTATTGGTCTAGGGGGGGGGGGGCAATCCCTCCTATTCCTCGGCGGCAGACAGCCGCCCCGTGAGACGATGTGAATGGCGAGGGAGAGGATGGCGGGGAAGCGTCGTCGGGCCAACTATTTTTCTCCTCTTGCAGTTGGGTTCGGTCGACGAAGACTTCACCGGCTCGCTCTGGCACGACACCCTCACAAACGGCACCCTGTAGATGCTCGATCCTTCAATCTCTGGTGGATGCTCCATCTGGGATCGATACTCCCACCACCGCTCCCTCACGATCGGATTCGGTGAATCTTCTTGCTCCATGGCCCAGAGGAGTAGCTCTATGTACTCCCGCGCAACTCCCTCCGGGAGTATCGCCGCCTTTTTGCTCTGTTGCAGATATTTGGCCATGGATGTCGCCGTCGCCGCTAGTTGGTCCTTGTTGTCAAACCAAGACTGTATCTCCAACATCCTAGCTAGCTTCACAGGGTCACCGTCTGCGATCCTCACGTATCGGTTGTACTCCTCCATTGATCTACTTCTCCACAGCACCTTCGCTCGCCGGCGGTGGGTTTTGAATGGAAGAGGAGAGGAGCAGTGCTGGTTTTGGTTTAGAACGGGAGAGGAGCGACGCTGGTTTTGGATTGGAACAGGCGAGGAGGGGTGGTGGTTTTGAAATGTAAAGGAGAGGAGCGGCGCTGGATTTAGATTGGAACAGGAGAGGAGCGGCGGTGGTTTAAGAGGAGAAGAGCGAAAGAGCGGCGCTGGTCTTGGAAGTATTTTTTTGTTTTGCGTATTTTGGGTCAAAGTTTGACCACGTACTGTATTTGACAAGCAAAATGTGAATGCATGTCACCAAAAATTGTATCGTTTGGTTCGTATCTGAATGTACTTTAAAATTATATTATTTTTGCAACGTATAACATATATTTTATTTGCAAAAATCATGGTCAATTATGACCCAGAATAAAAGGGAGACTAGTTAATGTGGGGTCGCTTTCTTAATTAAAGGGTAAATTGATTTTGATTTTGATCCAGTCACAGCGCGCGGCCCTCTCGTCCAATCCTAAATCGCCGCCGCACGCTCCTCTCCCTGTTCTCCATTGCAAAACCACCTCCTCTCCTCTCCATCATCTCCATTCCAAAACCACCATGTCGCCTCTCCCTCTTCTCCATTGCAAAACCACCTCCTCTCCTCTCCATCATTTCCATTCCAAAACCACCGTCTCGCCTCTCCCTCTTCTCTATTGCAAGACCATCGTCTCTCCTCCCATCTTCCAAAGCTAGCACCGGACCACTCAGAAGGACATTCATGGAGAGGATGCAGCAGCAAATCAGGCAGATCGCCGGCGGCGACCAGGCAAAGTTAGCCAGGTTGAAGGAGATCCTTACTTGGTTTGACAATGAGTGGGAGATTTCGAGGACGGTAGGGTTTAAGGTAAGCTTCGCACTAACCTAATCTTCCACCTGCTCATGCTTACAATCAGTGTGACAGCTAATGAAAATCATGGTTACAATCAGTCTCCGAGTACTACGACAATCACCCTTAAATAGCTCTGGACCTTTGGGTCAAAGTTGTGACACTGTGTACAAATAAAGAAAAATAGATTGGTGCTTCTTTCAGAAAAGAGTACTCCCTAGAAAACTGCCAATATAAGCTACTAGTATTTGGTTAGCGGATTTGCTGCCTAGAAAGATCCGTCCACAGAGAGCGCCACACATCCCACTGGTGGTGGTGGATGCCAATGCGTGCATGGAGCATGGTTGGTGTCGGTAATTTTTACTTGGCACACCTCGCACTCTGCATATATGCCGGTTCCATCCGTACATTTGTGTAGTTCCACCAAAATGCAGCTGAATAACCCTGTTTGCACAGATAATGAAAAAGCGTGATTGCATTATAGTGGCACTAGTTGATGAAACACGCAAAATAAATAGAAGAAAATATTGCGATAGTATCATGGTATGCCATGCTGCGAGGGCGAGATGGGCCCTGCGACGCCTCATACGGTACGCCACGCCTCATACTAGAAATCGTCCCAAGTCTCCCCGATACACCTTCTGCCAGTGATGAACATCAGTGTACAGCGGTAGTAAAAGGAGGGGCCTTGAGACATTCAAATCTCTATTTTTGTGCAGATCAACTAAAATTAAGCACCCCAGTTTGCAGAAACGCTTAAACATTAACAATGGGACTAGTTGATGAAACATACATTAACAAAGAGAAGCACTTTCTTTATCTACATTGGAAATGAAATGATAGAGAGGACACTCGCTCTATTTTAACTGTATTATTACTTCATTTTATCAGTGACACTAGGGTCGAGCAGGTGGCAAACGAGGTGTACCGTGCGTCACAAGGATGAAGGCCGGGGGTGCTTAGACTGGGATGCTGAAGCTGGCTCTTTGAGTCCCTATCTTCCCCCTGATGTTTCTGTGGTAGCATTTGGTTTGTAATCCAAACTTGGTCGAGTTGGTGTTGCGTCCCCCTACCTGCCTAGCTTATGTGGCGAACTTGTCTCCTGCTAGTACTCAGTCCGTTCTAGTAGTAGTTGCATAACTGCCCGTTTACACTGAGATGTTGTCGGATAATGGTTCTCTATGGTTGGGTTTCTTTAATGAAATCGGAGGGAACCCCCTCTTTCGATATATAAAAAAATAGTGGCACTAGTGGTGCCAAAACATTGCCTCAAATTAATAGTGCCACTAGATTAAGGTGCAAAATAATAACATCACTGCTTTATCATGGCAGTGCCAAAACAGTAGCACAAGAGCGGGATCAACATGCAGGATCTTTTGCAAACGGTCAGACCAAAAAGGAACATACCTCGTGATGGGAACCATATCTGCAGTCAACGCCATCGTAGAAGGGATGACACCAGTCACCAACATGGATGATTCAATTCATGGGACCTTTTGGTGCAGTTCACCTAAAATGAAGCAATGTCCCATGAGCTAGCAGCTTCTTCTTCTTCTTCTTTTAAGAAAAGGGCTCCAGCCCCAGTTCCATTTCCATCAGAAAACGAAACCCACAGAGCTTCTTCTTCATTAGTTGCAATAAAATTGAGCAACATCAAGGTTGGTCGTGAAGCTCCTGGAGAGTAGGCGGACCAGGACTGTTGCATCTCTAACGAAAATAAGCAACTTCTCTTAGTGGGAAATTTAGCAGGACATGAAAAAAAGTGCCATTGATTCATATTACTGGAGGCATTACATTGAAAACAACATTGGTTTAACGTGTCCTTACTTTTAACAGTGCGACTGCTACATTTTACCAGTGGCATTACATAAGAGCGGCTTGGGGCAACAAACATCAGAAGAGGATATCTGGGTTGGTCCCATTTTTGTTCGGTATATAGCCACCTTATACTGTGTGAGGCTAGCAAATCTAGTGCTGGACTTACTCTGTTGACTTGTCCCCCAGTCCCCACTTTCTTTCCTTTTTCAACCAATAGATCGGGTTTATATTGAGTTTGTACTGCATTCCCTTTATTTCCCTATTAGACCTAGAGACCAGTTGGATAGCCAGTCTCTGCTACTTTTTGCCCCCATTATTTCCTCTTTCGACCAAGTCCTAGATTCAGGTAACAAATCTTCCCCCACCCCCACCCCCTTTCTTCCTTGTTTGAACCAAGTACTACTAGATTCGAGTGCATGAACTAGTTTTACCTCTTGATAGTAAAAAATTAGGTGTATTTCGAACAGCCGATCGATCCTATCGACATGAGGGGGCCTGAGAAATAGTAAAAGATACAAATGCAGTGACGTCGGGAGCTCGGGAAGTAGAGCAAGGCCGGTTTCGAAGGAAGTTATACCTGAGGGTCGCCGGGATGTCGCTAGGTGGGCTGCGGGAGGCCGGATCTGCCCACACTACGGCAGCGATGAAGAAGGGGTGGGAGGCCCTCCCTCGCCAGCGATGCTTGGGAGAGAACGGCAAGGCACGCTGATCGGGACGCGCCGGCAGTGGGTAAGAGCCGTCGCCGAGGACGACCGCGTGAACATTGCACCTTCTCACCTTCCCCAGCGGAGAGGATCCGGCTGGATCTGTGACCAGCGATGAGTAGAGAGAGAGAGTGTGGCCACCGCTGTCGTGTTTAGATCTGGAGAGGACGAGACAGTGTGAAGAGAGCAACACTAGCAAGAAAGCGCGGAGGCTCCTGCCTATATAGTGGAGTACTAGTTTTCTTTTGTCTACCGGCCGGAGCCGGCTTGACCGCGGCAATGACTGTCGAGAAGTCCTTATGCACGTGCCCCGGAGGCGCAGTTGTCGTCATTTTGATCTGAAGCACCGGATTATAACATATAGCACGAAAAAATGCCACATGACAAGAAATCATAACCTCACTCCCAAAAGAGACAAGATGAATCCCGACGGACAAACTAGACGAGGATCAAAGCTCAAATTAAAGACAAACTCGTAGAAAAGGGCTCTGTCGATAGATGTCCTAATTAACATAGCCGGCTTGACCTAGATGGTAGCCGAGTAGTCTTCGTGCATGTGCCCCCAATGACTAGCCCAACTCAGTTGTCGCTGTTTAAGCCTCGCAGTGATCCGAAGCACATGACACCTAATTTTGCGAGATGACAAGAAACCTTTTTTTAGATTTCTCACCAGAACTATAGCCCTGTCCAACACAGCCTGCACGATATGTAGACGATAGCCAATCCAGGCGTGTCCGCTGGAGCCTGGTCACATGCATGGACGAACTGATCTTCCGTGTCTTGCAGGGATCGTCTAGGTACCAACGTATGTACTCCTACAACACTTCTCTAGTAGTACTATCGCTCGTCTCTCTCTTCTATGAACTCACCTGACTTGCGGGGCCGGGGAGTGTGCCTATGGTCGGTTCTCAATTGCGGTCCCACATGTGTGTGCAAACGCAATATGATGCGCGTCTGGGGTGCGACGCGAACGCGACGGGCATGCTGTATACTCTGGACATGTGTACCACCGTTTTCTTGAGGCTTTGCTCCATGGCGCAATCCATGGATACAAAATTAGTATACAATACTATTTAAAAGTCGAGGGCGGGGCTTTTCCCGCGCGGTAGGCGGGGCAGTTCCGCCTAGTCGGTTCGACAGAGACGCGAGAAGATGAGGGAGTAGGCTGCTGCAAACGTAGGGTTGTGTGATTTGACAGTGAGTTACTGCTGGACAGGTGGGGCCCGGTGATTTGACTTGCCATTATCATTTTAACTGCGGCGCTACGACCGGCTTGAGTCTCCCGATTCCTGACCACCTCCATACAGGTGCCTCTCCCGATGCTCCACCATGTAGAGGCTGGCTCTTGCTTGAGAGCCCACTCCTCCACTTTTTCCTTGCCTCTTCCCCCCCCCCATATGCAAAAATTCCATGTAAAGCGGGCTTATAGCCCACTATTGTACTTGATCCTACACGTGCTAAGCCTGCCACATAGGCATAAAGTCTGATGTGGCAAGTTAATTAAGAAGAGAGAGACTAGTTTGGTGACCCCAGGAAGAAACGGTGATAAGCGCGTGTACCTAGATGAAGCAAACTTAGCAACACAAAACTAAGCACCTATGCATTGGGGACTTGAGTTGCTAAGCCATTTAATGCCCATAGCACCTCATCTAAGCACCATTTCATTGGAAGAGGTCACTCCTTGGCAAATGCAATAAATACTACGAAGAAAGAGATAGAGAGAAGTAAACAAAAAATACTCTTATAGCCAACCTTATAGCTAACCTTGTTGTATGAGTGACTAAGTGATGACTATGTATGACATGCCAACATTAGATAGCCTAACGCACCGTGTTAAATCTCCAAGGGCGCGACCGCGCGAGCGAGGCGATGGTCGTGGTAGGCGCGACCATGATACGGGCTGCTGGCAGCCCTTGGATCTGAGATCGAACGGTCGCATGCTAAGTTGCTGAAAATTTGCAGAATAACCCTCCAAGATAGGATATTCACCCATAGGTCTAGAATCACGCCATGCAACCGTTCGATCTCAGATCCAAGGGCTCTCGGAAGCCTGTATCATTGGAGAATGGAAAGCTTTGTATCACCTGTAATTTTCCCGACGCTTCACATGACATCGAAAGCCATTTAATTGGGCGTCGAGTAACGTGACATCTAATTGGGCCCCCATAGTACTGTGCATGAATCCATTTATCCACCAGGCAAGCCACTACCCTGCCATTCGCACGCCCCCCCACTCGACATTCTTACAATCGATAAACCGCTCCTAGTCGTCCCGTCCTTTCACATTACGGCAGTTCCACTGATCCTAACCCTCCTCCCAAATCCATGGCGTCCCAAATCTCCATGATCGGCGGTGAGTACAAGGTTAGAACCATCACCGGCGATGAGTTCGACGTCATCTAGACCTGTTCTTCCGCAACGGTGAAAGAATGCCTTGCTCGCTTCAAACGCATGTTCGAAAACTCAAATGATGAGTGGGTCGCTGGGCTAGATGTTGAGTACACCATAGTCCTGGGAAGCGAGAAGAAACTAAAGGAGGCAGAGAAGAAGAAGCCCGTCGTGATCCAGGTTTGCGTGCATGACTTATGCTTGGTCTACCACATATGCCATGCCGACGTTGAGTGCGAGGAATTTAAGAAGTTCCTCAAGGGTGGCCGAGTCAAATTCGTTACTGTAGACTTTAGGAACGACAAGGAAATCCTGGGTCGGATAGGCCTCATTGTAGGCGACCCCTTCGACCTCCAGAAGGAAGGACTGGTGCCCTCCCTTGATCAGCCTTCAATGCTGACCCTGGCAGGAGCCATGGTTCATCCTTCGTACGGTGAACTGAAGAAACCTCCGCACACGTTTCATCGTGCATGGCAGTGGACTGTACTAGATATAGACCACATCCACTACGCTGCAATGGATGGCTACCTTTGTTTCAATATCTACAAGGGTTGGATGAAGAGCAAGAGCCAAGTGTGCGATTCAAGCAAAGAAGTATCACCCAAGAGGAAGAGGGACAAGGACGAAGTCGAGGACGTGGACGAGGACTCCAAGTAAGGTGGCAGTGTCATTGCTCATGGTGGTTCTAATGCAGTGTCTACCGGATTAGTTGCTTAGTTTAATTTCTAGTGTGCTTAGTTTTATTTGAGGGGTGTGTTGTGCTGAGCCCCCAGCAGAACTATGTTATGTTTCTTCTCGTTATATTTTGTACATTTCATCTTTTAGTTGGTATAGTACTACCACTCGTTTCTTGACATTATATACGTACAATATATATGGCCAACATCATATAGCCAGCAGTTTAGTTGTCAAAGAATTTTAGGGTGCTTAGTTTTGTCAAAGAATTCCAGGGTGCTTAGTTTTATTTGAGGGGTGTGTTGTGCTGGACACCATTAACTTATCATTGTGAGAATCGGCTTATTTTTGTCATGTAACATGGTCAACGGGTTTGACATGAAAATAACAATGTCTAATGGAATTTCTGAGCAAACATCTAACTTAACGATGGCATTTTTTAGATATCTAATTGCATTTTTGAGCAGGCATCTCACGGATCGATGGCATTTTTGGAGTAGTTGTAACTTCTAATGGCAAAACTGAGTAGTGATACACAACTAGTGGCATAAATAATAAGAACCCAAGAATTAAATAGGTATGCTAATTTCTTAATTTCTTTATACCTTTGTGTGCGAAACAATATACGCTGCCTCCCCCCCAGATTTTCTTTACAGAGGCAACATAGAACTATATGACTGCCCTATTAAATTTTGGAATTATTCCGGGTTCGTTTGGCCTTTTTTATACATTAATTGAGTTTCTGGTCATTTAATATGCATAATTCAAATTTGAACTACAAGCACATGCTCCCGTGCACCAAAGTTGATTGAAAAATCACATGTGTGTCCTCGGGTGAATTTCTAGGTCCCATGCAAGAAATAGGAATGAAATTCAAACATCTGGGCATCGTGGTTCGGCCGAGAACATTGAGAAGCTTGGTTTTAAAATTCTTGTAAATCCAAAACACGCCTGAAAATCATGAAACTTGGCATGGTGTCATGTCATGGTACTACCATGCTGTGGTAAAAAAATTGCAGAATAGGAACAAGTTTTGGTATAAGTTTCATGCAAACTGGAGCTTCTCTCAAGAAGGCTCGTGGTTCTGAGAGGGAACATGTCACCTTTGTGTGCATAATTCAAATTTTAAATACAAGCACATGCTCCAGTGCACCAAAGCTGGTTGACAAATCACATGTGTGTCCTCGGGTAAATTTCTAGGTCCCATGCCAGAAATGGGAATGAAATTCAAACATCTGGGCGTCATGGCTCGGCTGGAAACATTCAGAAACTTGGTTTTTTAATTCTTGTAAATCCGAAACACGCATGAAAATCATGAAACTTGGCTTGGTGTCATGACATGGCACCAACATGCTGTGGTAATTTTGTTGTCCGATTTGCGAAGGCGCACACATTAACAATCAACAAAGTCATTTTGGAACAAGTGTTGTCACCTTACAACCGGAAACACAAGTATTATTGAAATCGTGGGCGTTCTATTTACCATTTACGTGCCGCCACGCATCTCCTTTTTCTATTAGCTAGGAGGCGCCGTCTAGGGTAGCTATTTGAGTACGGGAGGCGTGCGATCAGACCCCTACGCGTGCTTATCGGGAGGAGAGCCCTTTGATCTCCATCTGTCGTCCACCTCTCTCCCAAGGTCTCCATTAATGGCGCCTGAGCCTCTGTTTAATGCCACGGCCATGTCTCACTCGACTGAGATTTAAGAGAGAAAAAGAAAATCTGAAAAGAAAATTTTGCACGGATCTTGATGTAAGATCCGATGGACCTATATAGCATCTACTGCGTCTTATAGCAAGACTGATGAATATATATAAGGACGACAAGAGTGGATAATAATTGTCTTACATAATTAGGAAGATAATTAAAAAAGCCACATGCGGCTACGCCCGAAATACACAAGGGCAAAAGAAGAAGGAAGACACATACAACGATCTGGCTCGCTGATCTCTACTTTCTTTATGCGCTGCAGGTCGCGGAGACTAGTTCTCGTGGCGGGCGATGATCTCCTTCATCAGTTTCATGTCCTTAATACGCTGCTTGGCAGCATCCATGCATTCCTCCACCAGCCGGTTGCGCTCGATGCAGAGCATGGCATTCTCGTCCATAAGTTTCTTGATGATGACGCCCGTCCTCTGCAACAAGGCAGCGGTCTCCTCCTCCTGCTTCGCCCTCAGCAGGTCGCGCTTGCCTTGGAGCTTTGCATTGCCCTCCCGTAGTTGCCGGATGACGCCGATAGCCTCGTCCTGCATCCTCACCCAGCCGGAGATCTAATCCATCTGGCTATGGACTATCGCATGCATGCGCCTGTAAGAGTCCTCGCCTGCCCGCGAGAAATTTTCCCAGGCCGCCGCGGTGCGGCGGGACCTCCCTGCTGCTTCGGCGGCGCGGCGGGACATCTTTGCTGCTTCCGCGGCGTGGCGGACCAGTCTGCTACATCGACGGCGCGGCGGGACCTCCGTGCTGTTTCGGCAGCGGGCGGGACCTCTGTGCTGCTACTGCTGCGCGGCTGGACAGTTCGGCTACTTTCGCGGCGAGGCGGGACATCTCTCGTGCTTCCTCTTCCATGCTCACCTCTCCCTGGTGGAAATCTCTCGACCCAGAACCCACGCTGGGTATGGCTTGATTGACTTGATTGTTTTTTGTGGATGAGGAGTTGAGGAGGAATGTGCAGTCATCTTAGCATAGTATTTATAACCGAGTACTACTAACACGCTCCTAAGTGGGCAACCGTTTAGGTTGTGATCGGTGTGAACAGGTTTGCAATTAAATATAGCGTGGTAGTAGTAGTAATTTGGAATGTGACGAGACGCGCTCAAAATTTATTGACGGTTCTAGTTTCGAAGTGCGGCACTATTCTCGGATGGCGTAGCGTCGGCACGTTTTCTCGGCTGTGGTGTAGCATATGCCATGGTACTAGTTCTTTTTCTACTGTTGTGTACGTGCAAAAACTGGCACCGTCAGATACATATCTTACACTTGGCGTTCGACAGGAATAGCCTCGTGGCGAGCTATAGACTAGTATTTTTTTCAGACGCATTACACCTATCTCTCGGGACTTCTCGCACGCACCATCACTGCTCCCTAGGTCGATGCCACCCACATACAGTTGTACTCTGAGAAGAGGTGCACGCACGCACTCGTCCTCTCTCACACACGCATCTGTAGCTACGAATTGTAGTGTTCTCAACCATCTGATTGGCTCTATCATAGGTTTCACGTTGCTCCTTGGCCTTGAGATTGAGAAGTTTAAAACGCAGAGGCTCAGATGGAGGCGCGAGGCTTTGGTTAATGTGCGGGCCGCACACGGAACCAACACGACACGAGCTTCGTCTTCCTGGTGCGCATGTAGTCGGGTGAGTTGTCCAAGTATAGACACAACCAGGACCTCGTTGGTATCCGCGCCTCGACTTTGGCTGGTCATAGTGTAGAGTAACATAGACTAGTTACTAGTCTATGTTACTAGTACCTTCATTGTGGGTAGTGTCATATAGTATATGCATAATTTGGCGACGAGCGCTCTCTATATGTACCACCTTTTTTCTTTAATTACATCTTGTTAGTTTTGCTCCATGGTGCAATCCATCGATACTACTACTGTACAAATGTATACATTTTTTAAAAGGCTAGAGGGTGGGGCAGTCTAGCTTGGTCCTTTTCACGAGAGGCGAGGGCCTTTGTGATTTGACAGCTCATTACTGCTGGAAGGCGGGGCCTTGTGATTTGACTGCTCGTATAAATGTGTCGACGACTTGAGGAGGAGCAAAGAACCGTGCAGTATACTCAAGTTTTCCACTGGAGTACGACAGAGGAGCACGAAACACGGCAGCCCAGTGCCATATCCTCTACTCTCTACTCTTATTACATATTACTAGCAAGAGGCACTGTTCTATTGGCGATAAAGAATGATCTAATTTGCTAGTCATCTCATTTTTAGCATTGTTCTATTCATGCCTCGTAGAGAAGGTGACACGTGCGGCGAAACACCCGAAGCAAAATAAGAAACACAGGAGCAAAAGAAGAAGGAGGATTATCACCCCCAAAAAGAAGGAAGACGCACACAGAAGTCTGGGGCGCTGCTCTCACTACATGAAGGGTTTCTGGCCGCCGAGTCGTAACTGCTTCTTCATCGCCTCCACGACCTCCATCTCCTTGCGCGTCTCCTCCGCCATCTTCTTCATTGTGTCCATGACGCGGGATTTCTCGACGCGAGCCTTCATCATCTGTTCCACGGCCGCATTACGTACCTTGATAGCAGCCGGGTGCTCGATGCGGAGCTTCGCCAACTCCTCCTTCTGTTCCATGACGAGGGCCTGCAACATCTTCATCGAGGAACTACTATTCTCATGCAGCTTCTTCCAGTCGGCGTTCTCCTCCTTCAGCAGGTCGAGCTCGTGGCAGAGCTTCGCCTTGTCCTCCTGAAGTTGCAGGATTTCGCCTGTCGCCTTCTTCTCCGAGGCAATGCTCTTCTTCAGCAGCATCACCAAGCCGGCGGTCCACTCCCCCTGCTCATTGAGCTCAGCGGGCATGTCGTCGAGGCTCTCCTTCAGCAGCTCCACCAAGCCGTGGATGAACTCCTTCTGGTTATTGAGGTGCTTATTGAGCTGATCGGGCATGCCGTCGAGGGATAACGACTCTAGTGGTGCCAGCTCGGCATGTTCGCCTCCGCGCCTAGGGCGCTCCTGGGAGCCATCGCCTTCCCGTGAGAGATCTTTCGAGGTCTCTGCGTGGCGGCGAGCCCTCTTTTTTTTCGCAGCCTTGGTTGTCGCTCCCTTGTTACGAGTAGTTCTCGACCTAGAGCTCTGCACACCGGCCATGGCAAGGACGGACGAAGAAGGAGGACTTATGAGGAGGAAGCTAGAGTAATTTTCGGTTAGGTAGTTCCCCTTTTTATAACCTAAGTACTAGCACTAGTACTAAAACCTGCATAGTGGGAACATGTTCAGGTTTGGAACGTACTGGCAGGTGTGAGCAGGCTTGCACTTAATTGTAGCACTAGTACTTTCGAATGTGATGGGAACAAGGTAAAGATTAATTGATGGTTTTTGGTTTCGAGGCCCGAAACGGCTCCCGATGAGTTTAGTGGAACATAAATTTCAAGTAGACTACACTCCTCAGATGCGTAAATATTATGTTACTGTCAAAAATTGGCACAAAATACGAAGGAGACCAATGGGAGTACTACTAGCAACCCATGATTTAACTACTCGCATGCGTGCAGTGGAGTAGTAATGTCTTTCTTCCACCCTCACGTCCACTCAATTTGCATGCGCTGTATTAATTGACCATCAATGAAGTGAAGGACTTTACACGCGTCAAATTATCACATGGGGTGGATCTTGGTACAAAATTGCGTCCGCCCGTGTACCCGCGTGTGCGTGCGAGGGAATGAGTGCATGCGTGGCGTGCGTGCACATCTTCGCTTCGTGCATGTACCGCCAGTGCGGCTCAGGGAGGACGAGTACATTCTTCTGGAACCAGCAGCACGTCACTGTGATCAATCCACACAAGGATGTCGCGACCACGCCTCCACATGTGCCACGTGGCTTCATGAACTGTAAGAGAGACACTGTGTAGCGTGCCATTGTGTTTTGCACATACTCGAAGTACTAGTAAGGTACACGTGCATTGCACGCGTCAGATTTTGCAACCAAATTATGAATAAATACCACACTGTAGCATGTAAGCTCTGAGTCATATATGCCTGATGTAGACCTTCGTTTAATTCTTATAGTTCATCTCATTCAAAATCAATTAGTACGAGTGTTTGATTGTGTGTAGAAAAAACGCAGAATTCTTTCAAAGAGGTTTGAGTGGATGGGATATTTCCTATGAAATCTAGTGCAAATGAATCATATGAAAAAATTCCTATGGTTTACAATCCTACGAATTAAACAACCAAGATAGGAAAAATTCCTAAGGATTAGAATCCTCCAAAATTCCTTCGAGAATCCTTTGAATCAAAGAAGCCCTTAATCTATTTTATGATTCATGGAATTGTGCGTTGTAAAGCATAAAGTAAAAAAAATGGCAATTCAACTAAAAAAAGTTTGGGAAATTATGATACGGAAGATTCTAGAACAAAGGAGAACCACTGTTGTTTTGAGATTTGTGCATTATGCTTAAGTTCAACCATGGAGTCTGCTAGATTGTACATGTGGCAAAATCCGGTGTGGGGCTAGAAGATGGTGGGAGGGGCCGAGTGGAGGGAGACTATGAAGGAGTGCACAACTACGAGATCGATATTTAGAGAGAGGGGGCGAGAACGTGCGCTCTTGCGCGCAGTGGCGGAGCCATGAAAAATGTCCCATGAGCTAGGGGGCCAAGCATTGCTAATCCTTTACGAGGAGGGCCAATTCATCAACTTAAACCATTTTTACCAGCAATTGTCTAATGATCACATTCATATTAGCCTCGATATATAGTGATGTTAGGGGGGCAGGGCCCTTGCTGCCCCTGTCTTCGCCATTGTGCGTGCGTCTGAGAGATGAAGCGGAAGGCATGGATGATGAGAGGGGGGCGTTGGATATATAATTAATGTGGGTATATTAGCTATATATGTAATCCTATATAGAGAGGTATAGATTGATCGATGTGGATGTGGGAAAGAGGATGAGACCTCACTAGATATATAGATTGATCGGTTTATGTGGAAAACTATGAAAGACCTAGCTATATACACACACACACACACATAGAGGAACATCGATCGTTGTGCACGCACGTGAGAGATAAAGAATGCCCGATATGATGGATAGGGGGATGTGTGTGTGTGTGCCTTCATGGGAGACCGACCTGAAGAAAAAGATTGCATGTGTGCGATGGATAATGCCGACTGGTAGTGTGTGTGCATGCATGCACGAGAGAAAGTTAGTGGTACAATTATAAAGAGAAGACCAATGTGTGGGTGTAAAAGACTAGGTGAGGTCATAATGAATGTAAATTTGAATTCAAATATATGAATAAGAGATCATGATGTTTGAAACCCATGCATGCATGAATATAACGGAGATCTGCGCGGTGTGGTTTGGAAACGAGCATGTTGTAATGTATACACATTGAACAAGGTCAGACTGGTTTGAATTTGGGATACCGATGGCAGACATCGTTTGGCCACATTGCATCCGTGCATGGACACACTATTCTAATTGGAGATGATGGGTGGCTTTCGCATCACATATCTATATCTATACCCCTATATATATTATATTTTATATTTTTTATATAGTGTGCGGATAACTTGAACTTTGAAAGATGGTAATTGGATGAGGCCAATCCGATGGTGCAGAGCTGGCAAATTTGAGCACTACTGGCCGTTGGATATCATCTAGATTCCACCAGATTTTGCCACATGTACAATCTAGAAGACTCTATGGTTGAACTTAAGCATAATGCACAAACCTCAAAACACAAGCACTTCTTCTTTGTTCTAGAATCTTCCGTATAAGAATTGCCCAAATGTTTTTCTACATGATTTGTTTTTACTTTATGCCTTACAACGCACAATTCCATGAATCTTAAAATAGATTAGCTTTCTTATAAAAATTAGATGATTTTGAATGAAATGAACTATAAGAATTAAACGAACATCTACATCATGCATATATGACTCAAAGCTTACATGCTATAATGTGGTATTTATTCATAATTTGGTTGCCAAATCTCATGCGTGCAATGCACGTGTACCTTACTAGTCTAAATGGTGTCTGTGTGTGTGTTGTGCGTGTTAAACACATTGTACGTAGTATATCATACTAGTCTAAATTGTCTTTTTTGGGGTACATGTTAAGCTTGTTCTCCAGAATTTCAAGCCGCGCCTTGTTATGCCGAAATTTCAAGCTAGCGTCTGTGTTTATCGTGCTGCGAAACTCCCGCCTCTTCAACCCGCGCCTTGTTACCCCAAAATATTTAAGATAAATCTTTGTCTTGTTGTGCTCCGACAACTCCCTCCATCTCAACCCGCGCCTTGCTATTCCAAAATTACAACGCGCACGAAAACTCCCACCTCCTGTGAAATCCCGACACGCGAAATGCCCGTGATACCCCTAAACCGAAAGAACCGCCTCAAATCAGTGGGGGTACTTTCGTAACTTACCCAACATTTCGGACAAGTGCGTCCCTAAGCCATGGTTCCGCACTCCCATCCCATCCGCCCACCCATTCGTACACCGAGGCCGGGAAAACCCGCGAAGTCCCACACCCTCCTTCGTCCGTCACCCAGCCGGAGCCTCTTCCCCGACGATGTCGTCCACAGCAACACCTCGACGTCCCTCATCCACCGTAACGGATGAGGATCCGTCGTCGATTTGGTCGTCCCGCCGGTTCAGCCACCCCGTCCTCCACCTCCAAGGAGCTGCCCCGACGTTCCCCTCGTCTTTCGCGCCACCTCCATTCCCACACTGCCGTCTCCACCTGCACCACCGGAAGAGCATCATCATCACCGTTTCCTCGGATGAAGCTGCGGCCTAATCGACGCCACCAAAGAGGTTGTACACTAATCGCTGCATTTTCTTCTTGATTCGATCTCACGGTGCTGCCGGCGCTCGGTCCCGAGCCGACACGGCGCGGCTACATCCACGGTGGCATCGCCGGCCACTTCCTCCACGGCGTCGCTCCCTCGGCGCGACGTCCACATCAGTAGGAGCCGCTGCTGCTTTAGCTCTCGCTCGCGCTGCTGCTCTGCTCTTGCTCTCGGTCCCCTACCTGGTCTGCTCTTGTTCTTGCTCTTGCTCGCGCTGCTGCTCTCGCTCTTGCTCTTGCTTGCGATGCTGCTCCGATTTCACTACACTTCAGTCG